>NC_046659.1:52764714-52765744 GCF_010883055.1 Belonocnema kinseyi | reverse complement strand
GCAAAAGCATCGTGCACCCTAAGAACACGGAGTGACCCAAGGACAACCGCCTTCTGCATTTTTCCCGCAAGTGTTCTAGCATATTGTTGACACGCAGGGATGTCTTTTAGGCCATTAACAAGTGATAGCTTGACACCTCCAAGAGCGCCGATGGTAAGGACGATCAGTTTAACAGAATATTCCGGGTACAATCGTTGCAAATCCCTTATAAGGTCTCGATACCTCTCTTTCTTTTCATTCTCCTTGGCTATGATGTTTTTGTCAGCTGGTGCCGAAAATTCGATAACGAACATGGTTCGCTTCTCGAAGTCAAGAAGAACCATGTCATGCCTCGAGTGAGCAACAGAAACAATTGTCGAGAATATAAAGTTCCAGTATATGCGGCACTTCCCATTCTCGTCAATTGACTCAATTTCCCTAGGAGCATTTAGAGGAGCGATATTAGGGTGAATGCCATAGGAGTGATAGAGATGGTAATAAAGCACTCTTAGTGCCGCATTGTGCCTTTGAATGTAGGTCGTTCCCGCGTGAGTTGGACAACTAGATAGTATGTGAGCTAAATGCTCGGGGTGTGCATTACACGCCCTGCAGCTATCGTCGGGAATGTCTTGGCTCAAAATGTGGCGACGATATGTTAAGGTGGAAATGACACCGTCTTGGCATGCAAAAATGAAACCCTCTGTACCAGACTTCAATCCGGGCGATTTAAGGAAAGCAAGCGCTAGCTCACAAGACATTGACTGATCATTCACATTTCTGTGGAAGATACCGTGCATCCTCTTATCGAGGAGCTGTTCACGAAAGTTTTTCTCTTATGCTTTCTTAATCCGGACTTTCAGGAGTGAGTACTCGAGATCGATAAGATTTGATGCATTTTGCTCACCCCTAATACTGAAGTCAAGTCCGAGTGTTTCAGCAGCCTCCTCCACTGCTTTGTACAGAAATGCTCCTTTGCCTACTTCTTCGTGATTCCTGACCATTTTAAGAAGAGGGTCTCTTCCATTTGCAACTCTATGTGCTGTACCCAGAA
>NC_046659.1:52762266-52764614 GCF_010883055.1 Belonocnema kinseyi | reverse complement strand
AAATATCTTTGTTAGTATTATTGACCTCGAACTTTGATTCGATTATCATTCCCAACAGTGATTAAAAAATACTTGCGCATGCTTGAACTGTGCGTCGCTAATTAGCTCTAGTTTGCGTACGTATTTAAAAACCAAGTACAGACGCGCACCGTAGCCAATGAACGTCACTCAAATCCAAGCAAGCGCAGATCAAGCCAGCTCCGGTGAGATCATTAAACTTCAAGAAAACGCGTGTAACGTTCCATTACTGTCTAACTCACGGTGACTCACGAGTGTCCCTTTCGCACGCGTGTAGCTATCAAAGAACGAGCAATCGTGACAATTTTATCAATATTTTCCAACTCTGTCTAATCCATTCATAACTCGTGTCTCACGCATATAGCAATGCAAATCGAGTAGTGTGACAACCGCAATCGACAATATCGTTTAGAGATTTCATATTAAGGATATATATATATATATATATTTATATAATTAAAAATTTGTCATAAGGACAACCGCAGGATTTCCTTGGAGCGGGTGCTAATCTGGAAAATTGCACCCGCTCCCAGCGAAATCGCGGTAAAATTTCAGCCACAACCACGTCTCACGACCGTGAGATAGGTGGTTACAGTCTGTAAAGGAATCAATACGACGATTCAGCAAAAGCCTCGTGCACCCTAAGAACACAGAGCGACCCAAGGACAACCGCATTCTGCATTTTTCCCGCAAGTGTTTTAGCATATTGTTGACACGCAGGGATGCTTTTTAGGCCATTAGCAAGTGAAAGCTTGGCACATCCAGGAGCGCCGATGATAAGGACGATTAGTTTAACAGAATATTCCGGGTACAATCGTTGCAACTCCCTTATAAGGTCTCGATACCTCTCTTTCTTTTCATTCTCCTTGTTTATGTTGTTTTTGTCAGCTGGTGCCGAAAATTCGATAACGAACATGGTTCGCTTCTCGAAGTCAAGAAGAACCATGTCAGGCCTCGAGTGAGTAACAGAAACAATTGTCGAGAATATAAAGTTGCAGTATATGCGGCACTTCCCATTCTCGACAATTGACTCAATTTTCCTGGGAGCATTTAGAGGAGCGATATTAAGGTTAATGCCGTAAGAGTGACAGAGATGGTAATAAAGCACTCTTAGTGCCGCATTGTGCCTTTGAATGTAGGTCGTTCCCGCGTGAGTTGGACAACTAGATAGTATGTGAGCTAAATGCTCGGGGTGTGCATGGCACGCCCTGCAGCTATCATCGGGAGTGTCTTGTCTCAAAATGTGACGATGGTATGTTAAGGTGGAAATGACACCGTCTTGGCATGCAAAGATGAAACCCTCCGTACCAGACTTCAATCCGGGCGATTTAAGGAAAGCAAACGTTAGCTCACAAGACATTGACTGATCCTTCACAGGAGTGAGTACTCGAGATAGATAAGAGTTGATGCATTTTGCTCACCCCTAATACTGAAGTCAAGTCCAAGTGTTTCAGCAGCCTCCTCCGCTGCTTTGTACAGAAACGCTCCTTAGCCCACTTCTTCGTGATTCCTGACCATTTTAAGAAGAGGGTCTCTTCCATTTGCAACTCTATGTGCTGTACCCAGAATAATCCTGTTGTGAAGACCTTCAAGACTCAATATTCCGCGACCCCCTTGACGGCGTGAGATGTACAGTCGCGGAACGGAAGACTTAAGATGCATGCTTTTGTTCATGTGCATAACCTTTCTTGTCCCGATATATATACACAGGGTGGACACGTTGGGGCTTACATATATGGCGAGTTGAATGCTACCTGAATTGCGCAACAGCAGAGGAGAAGCCATTATACAGGGGTATTTTTGGTATTTCGCGCCTTCAAAGTTTCATTCGGATCGGCCATTCGGTCAAGTCCGTGCATCTTCGGATCAAGTTTATAATAGTTTCCATGGTTGCGTTCGAACATTCAAACGGATACAAGTGCCAAGACAATATAGGTTATGTTATATAGTAATTACAAATAATAAAAGTGTTTATTTATAATGAAGTGAGACATGTGAACTGAGAAGTAAACGTCATTTTTTTCTGTGCCAGTAACATTATAGAATGACTGCTAAGTGACAAATACTATAAAATAGTAATAATATTCTGTGCTTCCAGTGGGCGAAGAGTGAATGGTGTTTAATGCTTATTTTTGCCTACATATACTGACAGCGATTAGGGAAAACAGGTGAATCTGAACATAACCGTTTGAAGTTTCGAACGCAACCATGGAAACTATCATGAACTTGATCCGAAAATGCACGGCCTTAGCCGAATGGCCGCTCCGAATGCAACTTTAAAGGCACGAAATATAAAAATATCCCTGTATAATGGCTTCTCCCCTGCTGCT
>NC_046659.1:52760987-52762166 GCF_010883055.1 Belonocnema kinseyi | reverse complement strand
ATGTACTTATGTAAGTTATTAAATGTATAGATATTAGCGTAACTATAAATTCTATTTGTACAAAAATAGATGGTCGGTTGCTTCTTAGTTTCAACAGTGGTGTTGTGATAGGAATTTTACGAACAATTTAAGTATTTTTGTATTATACTGTTAAAAGAATGAACTCGACAGTTTACTCAGCCCTCTCACCAGAAGTGTAAGGTACTAAATTAAATTAATTAATTATTTAATTTGGAACCTATATGTACTATTGCGGCAAGGTGAGCAATCCATCGAGAGAGAAAATGTTTTTAAGCCTTTAAACCCATGTGGCTTAGAATAACATAAGAAAAAATGCAAAAAACTACCCAATTCTAACAGATAAAACGGCAGCAAAATAAATTAAACTGTATTTGTTCTTAGGTTTTTTGCTGAAAAATTAAAATATGTCAGTAAAACTTACAATATATATATTTTTTCTTAAGAATACGATCAATTAAAATATATATACATTATCCTAAAATTTAAAACGTAAATTGCGTGCATAAGTGCTTAATTCAGAAAGTTTCAGAGTTTGGGAATTTCTTAGAGCGGTCGACGATTGAATTTCTAAATTAGCTAATTAATTAGATATGCATTAATTTATTACACATTCATTAAATTTTTTAATTTGCGCGAAGATTTGACATCCTTTTTTTAGCAGCATTATCACTTCGCTTTTGAAGATTGACTGCCCTGGCTTCTCTATTGTCGACTATCTATCTCTCTATTCTCTTCAAAAGGGTTACTTTATACGAAGACTTACTTTCGTATTCGCGACATTCGATGAAAGTATCATCAACATCTCCTGCGTCTTCTGGAGGCTTCAACAGGACATGAAAATACTGATCGCAATCCCATTTCTTGGTTGTTGCATGTGCTGCATAGCCAGAAAAATATGAAATTGAGCTACCTTCATAGGTACCGCTATACGCTGGAAAAGGTAGAATTGAATCGACCTTTTCAAATTCGTATAACTGGCTCACGAATTCGTCAGCATTGACATGGAAATTCTGATTCTGTGAGTCATGATTTCTGTTATCCTTGTTTTCAATACTGTCATCATCATCATCATCATCATCATCCTCACTATATAAATCATTGTTCTCTTCGATGATAGAGTGTTGGATGCTGGACTGAAGGTCAAGGTTTTCAGTTAGA
>NC_046659.1:52754152-52760887 GCF_010883055.1 Belonocnema kinseyi | reverse complement strand
TTCTTCAGCGTATGCAATCGCACTGGCTGCTGATATTTCATTTTTATCAAGCTGATTTTGAACTTGTTCTTGAAGCTCTTCTTTGGTTATCTCTTCATAGCCTACTCTGTCGTCATTATTTTCAGTGATATTAGCTCTCTGAGAAGATGCTATGCTGTATTTCACTGAAAGCATATGACGAATTATCAATCGAAGCATGTAACACGTGGGATGGGGATTGAAGCCTCCTCTTCCTCGGAATCGTGCAAAGAGCATCTCTATGGAATCTGTCGTGCACAGCCTTGTGCATAATTGAAAACTTGGCAGTTTCCAAGACACATCATCGTACAGTTCCAAAAGACCGCGAATTCCGATTTCTAAACTATTAAAGCAAGGCAAGGTTTTCATGCAACCATTTTTACCCAGGACTTTTAAAGTTGGAGCCCACGACAGAAAATCTTCTAAAACCGCTCTGGATTCTACATTTTCAGTAGACAAGGCACTCTTTAATGGATTTATATCTCGAATTTTATTGCTGTCGGCGGCATCAGTTAAACGATTAATTACTAAAATGCATTCTGCTGATTCTAAAAGCGTCTCGGAAACGACCAGTCCTTTTTCATGTGCTTCAATCATTGCCTTGGCCAATTTATCACCAACGAGATGACGTGATCTCTCAACATTCATTTTTTGAAATGAATTTGGATATAAATGAACCTCTGTAATGTGGTTCAAATTATTCGACAACTTGCCTCTTTGATCTGCATCCCAGGTAGCTTTCATATCAGAAAGGTACAAGGCTTTTCCATTCATGAATATCTTTCCATATTTCAGGAGAGCATTCACGAGATTTTTTACTTCGTGGCAAAAGTCATGAATGGAAATGATCTTTTTACCATTGTGCTCAAAGCTAGGCTTTTGTGCTGTTACTTTCAGGAGATTGTAGCATTTAATATTGGGAGTGCCTTGGTCGCAAACCGTCATCCTGATATCGAGACCAATTTCTTCACCCTTGTCGAGCGGCGTTTTAAGTAGGATCACAATTTTTTTTCCATTGACAGAATGTCGTGCAAAGAAAAATCCAACTACTTGTTGCCACCTGTAGGAAGTGTGTATACCATTGAGTGTGAACACAAAAACATGATTAGCACGATTTTGCGTTCTTCCTAATGGGGCAAGATCTTCAAAGCCTTCTAATAAATCGTGTTTTGAACTATACTCCTCGAATTCTTTGCACGACATTTCATCCCATTTTACATGGCACAACTTGGCTTCAGGTGGCAAAGTTTTTAGATCCTTTTCGAGATCTTGGAATGACAATTCTATGAAGCCTGGAGCAACGTCGTTCTTAGCGACCCATTTTTCAACGCTTCTGGGATAAGGGAATTTTAATCCTGTTTGTCGCATTCTATCATAGCAGGAGGCCGAATAATAATACCATTGCATCGCTAAAAGCTTCTGAGCATCAGTGTAAGGTTGTGCATAATTATCAGGTCTCATTTGCAACCCAATCATAGTTTTACGCACTTCGTTTGTGACATTATTTGATGATAAAAATGTTTCCAGATCAATGCTATTGTTAGTCTTTGGAATTTCTTCTAGTCTAATAGTTGTTCCTTTGATATCTGATAATTGTTGAACAACCTTACTGCACATTGCACGCAATCTTGCATTTTCTGCTTCTAATTGCATTTCTCTGTTCATTTCTAAATCAAAATCTTGTACAGAAGAATGATCAACTTCAGCCATCAATGGCTGAGCGCCGGGAGGAGAAGGAATATACAATTCGTAATTCTCTTCTTCTTTCCTACAAGCAAGCACGTTAGATTGATGATTTAGAGATAAAGATCTATGTAATTGAGCATTTGCAACAGTATTTTCAATCGCTCTATTTTCCTCATGATAAACTCTTACCACACTTTCTTGATCAAAAGGACGATCAACAGCATTGTCCAGTTGCCTATAATCAATAGGCACTGCTCGACGAATAAGTTTCTGACGCTCTGGTGTTGTGAAATCCTGAGCACGAAAATGGCTGCCGCAAATCATCGTCCTCCATTGAACCGCAGATGGATTAATTCCTAAAAATTAAATTTTAACCATAATTTCAATCATATAACACAAATCAATTTATATTATTATTTTTGAAATAGAAAAGTTGTAATTCCTTGTATAATTTTAAGACATATTTTTAATAAAATTGCTTAAAGTCCCTTTTAACATCCTTCAAAATCTTGGTAGTAGTAAAATCCCTTAAAATTACTTCAAAACCCACGAAATCTAAATGCTAAAAAAAGATGACATTATACACATATTACATAACGAGTAAAATAATTTTTCTGTCCAATCGTTTTGACAACCAAAATAATCTGAAGATAGTTTTCAAATTCGGCACATTTACAGAATTTGCGCTATTTCCAAACCGAAAAGATGGTTTTTCAACCAGGAACATTAAATTTCTCTGAAAAGATCCATTTTTTTAAATATTTGAACAGAAAAATTTTCACGTAAAAAATTAATTTTCAATAAAAAAATTAATTTTCAACGAAAGAGATGAATTTTTAACAACAACAAATCAATTTTCTGCTAAAATAGTTATTTTCTTAATAAAATGATGAATCTTCAATCAAAGAAATGAATTTTTAACCAAAAATAGAATAGTTACATTTTCATTAAAAAGTCAATTTTCAACAAAATAAAATAAATGAATAACCAAATAGATTAATTTTAAATCAAGATGATATAATTTCCCTAAAAAATATTTGTTCGATAATAAAAAAACTACTTTTCAATTTGAGATGAATTTTCAACAGAAAAAGTATTTTTAATTTAGGAAGATGAATTTCCTGCCAAAAATTAATCTTTTTGACAGAAAATTAATTTTCCTGAGTTAACAATATTTTCACTTTTTTCTGTGTGAAAATTTATCTCTTAGATTGGAAAATAGGTTTTTTCTATAGAAAATTAATTTTTTCGACTTAAAAGTTAACGATTTCATTTTTGGTCTGAAACAGATATTTCTTTTAGAGAAATTATATCATCTTGGTTTAAAATTAATTTTTTTAGTTAATAATTATTTTTTTTATTAAACATGACTTTTTTCAATTGAAAATTAAAATGATTGAATTTTGATCAAAAACTTACCTTTTTTAGAGAAATTAAATCTTTTTGGTTAAAAATTCATCTTTTTGGTTGAAAATTTCTTTCAAAATTAAAAAATTTGGTTGAAAATACATGTATTTTGTTAAAATTAATCTTTTTTGATAAAAAATTAATCTTTCTGTTAAGAAAGTAAACAAAAACATATGTTCGCTGCATGCACATTGCCGTTGCGCGGGAGAATGACGTGCACGATATAACTCGGCAACCAGAAAAAGCTACACTGTTTAGAAAAATAAAAAGATCATAAGGAATAATTTGCACACAAAAAAGTGAGTAAAAAACCAGCTCAAAACGAAAAATCAGATTGAAACTTTTTAAAATATTTTTCAACCTGAAATTTTGACTTTTTTCAAGAATTTCACGGTAAAAAGG
Organism: Belonocnema kinseyi; assembly: GCF_010883055.1. Taxonomy (NCBI): domain Eukaryota; kingdom Metazoa; phylum Arthropoda; class Insecta; order Hymenoptera; family Cynipidae; genus Belonocnema; species Belonocnema kinseyi. The sequence goes on along the minus strand of NC_046659.1, from coordinate 52,757,374 downwards.
GTACTCACCTCTACATAAGACCTATAAATTTTAGTAAAATAGGTTAAAAATGTCTGCGATGTAGTATTTAAAAAAAATCGTCAAAAAATTCAATGTGACGTCATCTCTACAATTCTGAAATTTTTTCAAAAATATTTTATCACAATATCTTACCTACCTAACACTAATATTTATCCCAGTTAAAATAAAAACACTCTTATAGCTAACAACTCTGATATTCCTGACCTGGAACCTCTCTTTAGGTAATATTTTAAATAATTCGATAAATAATAAAATCAGAAATTTGGGGATTTTAATAATTCGTTATTTTTCTAATTGACTGGAGACACGCTAATAATTGTTATTTATTTACTCACCTGCATTTTGGCACCATACGATAAATGTTTCACTGCTTTTCGGTGGTAAACAGAATAAAATAATCCCGGCATCTCCTCGTGTATTTCGACAGTCTATGTAAGCACATCGATCGGTAGCACTTGGAGACATTGTTTTTATTCTGTTTTCACTTTAAAACACTTTTTAAATAATTCACTACCAGTAAACTATTGATTAAGCTCAAGTTCAAGGTAAAAATAATATACAATCACGTAAATACCAATGGCTTTAATCGCACCGGCATGTGTGTGTTCCTTCGTTGTGAAATTAGGAAAACAAGTGAGTGCAGGTCTAACATGCGCACGTCGTCGTATTGCGATTTAAAAAATCACATGATCCAGTTTAAATTTTTTGTAAATTGTCACTCCTGTTTCTAATTGTTATTTTAATAATTAATTCACTTTTTTTCTTTTATAAAACTTTGACTACAATTGTGAAGTACAGCCAGGATTACATTTATAATAAATTTTTTCAATGTGAAATTCGATATGTGTATATATAATAGAGCGGAGTGAGAATGATCAAATTGGTCAAATCGTTTGAGCTGAGCGAAAAAAATTTGTGGGTAAACATCCGAAAAAAGTAAAAAAAAAAATAATTTTGAAATCGGTTAATATCTTCTGTTCCCTTTTTTTATTTGAAAATTCCAAAAAGTTTCCCTATTGCTTCGAAAATTATGGCGAACTTTTTCTATGTTTAGTTTTTTTCTAGTGAATAATAATAAAAATTTTAAAATAAACAAATTTTATTTGCTTAATTTAGAAGTTTTTGAAAATGGCAAAAAAAAATGTTTTTTTTATTGAGTCCTATACAAAAACTGCACATAGAAAAAATTCCCTATAATTTTCGAAGAAATAGGGAAATTTTTAGGAATTTTCAAAAATTTAAATTTTTAAATCAAAAAAAGGGAACAGAAGATATATTTACCGATTTTAGATTTTTGTTTACTTTTTTTGAATGTCAACCCACACATTTTTTCGCTCAGCTCAAACGATTCGACTAATTTGATTATTTTCACTCCGCCCTAATATACTTATAATGTATACATAATAATATAATTATATTAATTAACTTATATAATTAAAATTTATATGTATATATATTTAAATTAATAAAAATAAACCGTTAATATGCACCTGCTTGCGAAAAATAATTTTGCTGAAAAATTTGCATTGACTTTTAATTTTTTCAATAATATTACTAATTAAATAATTAATTAATTAGCTGAATATGATATTTAGGTATGTTTTAGTTTTCTATCTTTTAAATAGAAATATGAAAATAGAGTGTACCTTTTTTTGAGCATAAAAGGATCTCCGGAAAGGATCGGAAAGGAATAAAAGGAAATTGTCCGGAATGTTCACATAAAAATTCGTAGTATTATACTTTTAACGAATAAAATAGTAAAAGAAAATATTTTTTGATATTGCACTAAAATATTTTTTAGTTTTCTTTTTTTAAATAGAAATATGAAAATAAAGTGAATATTTTTTTCATAAAAAGTATTCTTTAAATAGTCCAGAATGTTCACGTAAATATTCGAATTATCCTCTTTAGGAATACAATATTAAAATAAAACTTTTTATTTTTTACTTTTCGCAAGTATTTATCATAAAAATAAAATATGGAATTTCAAGGTCAGGATTTTCAATCAATTACTTCAATTACTTCCATGTTATTATTTTTTAAATATTATTATTAAAATTGATTTATGTATAACCAACAGTAAAATTTGTTATACAATGGTAAATTTATCCCATTCTTTATAGATCTAGATTTTATACCTAATTATCTTTATATTGGACTGAAGTTTCTGACGTCATATGACGAATTTTTTTTTAATTTTCAGCTCACATATGGCCCAGTATAATATAAAAAATGCCCAGAAACAGTTTCCCTATTTATCGAAGCGATTCCAGAAATAAAAAACCAGAAAACTCATAACTGCAAGGATATACCGTGTGTCCTATCCCAAAACGAAGAGGGGGTGACTTTTTTAACCGCCTCTATTCGCAAGGTATTTTAAAGAGGTGATGAAAAAAAATTTTTAAAAAGATTTTCCATTTGCGGACAACAGCCAAAATTGAGAAAAATTGCACCAAAAATCCTCTTGGGGAGGATATACGGTGTGTTCTACCCCAAAACGAAGAATGGGTGACTTTTTTAACCCCCCCTATTTGAAAGGTACTATCAAGAGGTAATGAAAAAAAATTTTTTAAAAGATTTTCCATTTGCGGACGACAGCCAAAATTGAGAAAAACTGCACAAAAATCGTCTTGTGGAGGATATACAGTGTGATCTACCCCCCAAAAAAAGGAGGTGACTTTTTTAACCCCCCCTATTCGAAAGGTATTTTAAAGAGGTGATGAAAGGATTTTTTTTTAAAGATTTTCCATTTGCGGACAACAGCCAAAATTGAGAAAAAATGCACAAAAAATCGTCTTGGGAAGGATATACAGTGTGTTCTACCCCAAAACGAAGAGAGTGTGACTTTTTTAACCCATCCTATTCAAACGGTACTATTTTGGGGTAGAACACACTGTATATCCTCCCCAAGACGATTATTTGTGCAGTTTTTCTCAATTTTGGCTGTTGTCCGCAAATGGAAAATCTTTTTTTAAACTTTTTTTCATCACCTCTTTAAAATACCTTTCGAATAGGGGGGTTAAAAAAGTCACCCCATATTCTTTTTGGGGTAGAACACACGGTATATCCTCCACAAGACGATTTTTGTGCAATTTTTCTCAATTTTGGCTGTCGTCCGCAAATGGAAAATCTTTTTAAAAAATTTTTTTCATTACCTTTTGATAGTACCGTTTGAATAGGGGGGGTTACAAAAGTCACCCC
>NC_046659.1:52748013-52754052 GCF_010883055.1 Belonocnema kinseyi | reverse complement strand
CGCATACTTTGAATAAAATATTTGTTATCATTCTCTTGAAATAAATGTGTTTTTTTCTTGAAAAAATACCGGTTTCATATGTATACACCTGGTATGTATTAATGTCCTTAATGAAAATTTTCATTATACCATTGTCGGTTAAAAACTAATCTTCTTTTGTACAGAATTAATTTTATGGGTAAAAAATTAATCTGTTTTATATTATTTTTAACATAGATGTCCAAATTCGACTTTTTATTGTTTTATGTGGGAAAAAACGTCTTGCATAATTGACTATAAAATAATTTTTATCGCTAAGAGATTCTGTTAAATAATGTATAGAACCTGCTTGATTTTAAGTGAATTCTATTTTATTCTAAATACTTTTTATAATATTTTTCTTGGATTGAAAATTAATTTAGTTGAAAACAATTTACATCTGTATAAGGTTTCTTACAATTTATAATAATAAATTTCGTACAAACAGATCATCTGAAAAATAACAAAAAAGAAATGAAATAATAAAAAATTTAATATAATTACATATACGTCACTGAAAAAATCATTTGTAAACAACTTTTTCGATTATATTGGTATTGTTTTCTCATCAATTGCACTTCTTTAAAATAAAATAATGTTTTAAGATTACTGCAAGATTTATCAACAGTTCTTAATAAAATTAAACCAAATTTTAATTTTAAAATAAGTGATTTTCATTTTTTACTAGTTCACAACTAAGATATTAATCAAAAAATACTGCTTCTAATTGTAAAACTGTGTACTTACAAGATATTGTGTACTTTTCATAGATTTAATAAAATTCTCTGTTATAGGCCACCATTGTGTATACTGTTTGGTGTCAAATTCATCTGTTTTGTTAAAATTTGAAATAATCTGTAGAAAATTTCATTTTTTTGATTGAATATTAACTTTTGTAAACGAAAAACTGCATTATTCTATTTTTGTTTAAAATTTGATATTTTTTATTAAACCTTGATCTTTTTTAGTTGAAAGTGGAATTATTTGTTTGAAAATTTATGTATTTTGTTGAAAATTTGTGTTTTTTGTTAGAAATATAAAACTACTTCCTTGAAAATTCATCTTTCTAATTGAGAATTCAACTATTTTGTTGAAAGTTTTTTTAAAGTTAGTCCTCTCGTTTGAAAATTCATCTTTGTGATTGACACCAAAACTATTAAGTTGCACATTCTGTTTTTTTTTTGGTAAAAATTAAATTCTCTATCTGAAAATTTAACTATCCCGCTTTTGGCGGAACACTGAATTTCGGAATTAAAAATGGATATGTTTGGGTTGAAAATTCAATTATTTGTTTCAAACATCGTCTGTTTCATATAAAATTAATCTTCTTGGTTGAAAATACATCTTATTGCTTGAAAGTTCAACTATGTATGTATAATCAAATGCATCTATTTTAGTAAAATTTCAATTAATTTGTTTGAAATTTAATTGTTTGTTGTTAAATATTAATTCTTTTAACTAAAAAGGAATTATCCTATTTCTGGTTTTATATATTTATATTTTTAATTTAAAATTTATGTTTTTTAGTTGAAAACTCTACTATTTGTTTGAAAACTGATCTTTTTGCTAAGGGTTCAACTATTTTGTTAAAAATTGATTGAAAATTCAAGTGGGCAATTTCAGGATGAAAAATTATATTTTAAATTAAAAATTAATTTTTTCATTTGAAAATTCGTTTTTCTGGTAGCAAATTATTTTTCTTTGTTAGAATCTTATCTTGTTTATTCAGGATTGAACTACTTTCTTGATTTTTCTGTTTGTTAAAAATTAATGTCTAAGGAAAATTTTAATTATATCATTGTTGGTTGAAAACTAATCGTTTTTTTTTTAGAGAATTAATGTTATGGGTACAAAATTAATCTTTTTTTATTATTCTTAGCATAGATGTCCAAATTCGATTATTTTGCCTTAGATTGGAAAAAATGTCTTGCACAATTTACTATAAAACAATTTTAATCACTGAGAGATTCTGCTAAATAATGTGTAGAACCTGCCTGATTTTAAGTGAATTCTATTTTATTTTAAATACTTTTGATAATATTGTTCTTGCATTGAAAATTAATTAAGTTGAAAATTCTATTATTTGCTTAAAACAATTTTTTTAAATAGAAAATTAATCTTTGTGTTTGAAATATCATTCTTTTTGTTAAAACTTTTACTATTTGGTGTCAAGTTCATCTCTTCTAATTAAAATTTGAAATAATCTGTAAAAAAGTTCATTTTTTTGATCGAATATTAACTTTTATAAACTACTAACTAAATTATTCTATTTTTGTTTAAAATTTGATATTTTTTTGTTGGAACTTCATCTTTTTAGTTACAAATTATTTTATGGGTGAAAAATTAATCTGTTTTTTATTATTCTTAACATAGATGCCCAAATTCGACTTTTTTTGTCTCAGATCGGAAAAAAACGTCTTGAGTAATTTACTATAAAAGAATTGTAATCGCTGAGAGATTCTGCTAAATAATGTGTAGAACCTGCCTGGTTATAAATAAATTCTATTTTATTATTAATTCTTTTTATAATATTGTTCTTGCATTGAAAATTAATTTAGTTGATAATTCTATTATTTGTTTTTAGAAAATTTTGTTTAATTAAAAATTAATCGTTGTGATTAAAAATTCATCTTTTTTGTCAAAACTTTAACTATTTGGTGTCAAGTTCATCTGTTTTAATTAAAATTTTTAATAATCTGTAGAAAATTTTATTTTTTGGATTGAATATTAACTTTTATAAACTGAAAACTGGATTATTCTATTTTTGTTTAAAATTTGATATTTCTAATTGAAACTTCATCTTTTTTGTTAAAAATTATTTTATGGTTAAAGAATTAATCTGTTTTTTATTATTCTTAACATAGATTTCCAAATTCCACTTTTTTTGTCTTATATCAGAAAAAAACGTCTTGCAGAATTTACTATAAAAAATGTTAATCGCTGAAAGATTCTGCTATAAAATGTGTAGAACCTGCCTGAATTTAAGTGAATTCTATCGTATTTTAAATACTTTATACATTATTATACTTTGATTGATAATTAATTTAGTTGAAAATTGTATTATTTGTTAAAAAAGATTTTTTTTTATAGAAAATTAATCTTTGTGATTGAAATTTCATCTTTTTGTTAAAACTTTTACTATTTGCTCTCAAATTCGCCTGTTTTTGTTTAATTTTTAAATAACCTGTAGAAAAATTCTATTTTTGTTTAAAATTTGATATTTTTTATGGAAACTTGATTTTTTTTTAGTTAAAAATGGAATTATTTGTTTGAAAATTCCCGTATTTTGTTGAAAATTTGTGTTTTTTGTTAGAAATATGAATATGAAGACCCGAGACATCCATAAACCTGAACATAATTCATTCAATTCCACATTGCTTAAACCATTTATTGTTTAAAAGCACATAAAACATTGGAAGCCTATACATTTTGTACAGCTGTTTTGTTGTGAAGGTCAAGTGCAAGGAGTTTAATGGTACTTTTCTGATACTGAATAAAGTTAGTGTAACATTGGTGTAATTTTATTTATAAGTTAATGTTTTAGTTGTTATTTGCATTCAATATAAACATTAATGGAATTAATGCATGGAATTTGTTATAAAATTTCATTGCTGATAAAAAATGCGGTAGCAACTTATTGAGATTTTGAGGTTAATATTACATTTTGAAATTCAAAAGCGAACTGCTCGGAGTAAACAAATTTATCAAAGATGTAAGATGAAAACATAAAAAGCTAATTTTTATTTTTATTCTGATTAAAATAGTTTCTGTTTTTTCACCAAACATTTTATAAATTTGAATGAAATCTTTGTGTGATTTATAAGAAAAATTTCAGTGAAAACTTAACTTTCTTAAAGTTTTTGTAGTACATTTTCGTAACCTTTCATAGCAAAAAATAATATTTGATTGATTTTTGTAGACATTTACGGAAGATTTAGATTAAAGTGGCCAAAATTATCTAATTCTGCGACCAGCAGTTCGCTTTTGTATTCTAAAATTAATTCCTAACCTCAAAATCTCAAGAGTTGTTATCGCATTTTCCACCAGCAATGGACTTTAATAACAAATTCCATGCTTCATAGAAATATTACTTAATGTTAATGTTTATATTAATAACAAATAATAGATTAAACATTAACTTATAATTAAAAATATACTAACCCTACCAATAGAAATCTCAGAGTATATGCTAAAGATTCTCAAGACTCTGAGAAGCTCGGAGAAATTCTCCGCAGGCACTCAGGTAGATATATTTAATGGTCCAGATAGCTCGTTCAAATGCTTTGAAGTCTTTAAAATGTTCTTTCCGAACTTGAAACAAAAATACGATCATAAATAACAAGCAGAGAGGCTTAAATTGAAATAAGAATTCGATCATAAATAACAAGCAGATGCCCTGTACCGCTGTATTGCGATTGCACTGGTACGGGTGAAAAGGTGGTGGTAAATGAGAAGCGTTGATTAGTATTAAAGATATTTTACCTAGATGCGGCAAGGGTCTAGTTAGGCCACATGTCACGAGAGCGGCGCTATCGGCGATTTTGTGGCTTCGTTTTTTTCCGGTACTTTTCGGCTAAATTCGACAATGCCGCTACATTTAAACGGATTATTTTGACCACATGCCACGAGACGACGTTATAAACTCTGCTTTGTTCGAGCGGGAATTTGAAATTTTTTAATTATTATGGATTATTGATTTATTCTCCAGGACTGAAAGTCACTTTTCTTTATTTGAACATATTCTTAGTATATGTAATTTATTTGTATTACTTAAAAAATTAGAAGATTGTGTTATAGAAATTAAGAATGAACAAATCACTCAAAAGATGATAAAGATATTGGACTGAAGTTTCTGACGTCATATGACGAATTTTTTTTTTTAATTTTCAGCTCACATATGGCCCAGTATAATAAAAAAATGCCCAGAAACAGTTTCCCTATTTATCGAAGCGATTCCAGCAATAAAAACCCAGAAAACTCATAACTGCAAGGATATACCGTGTGTCCTATCCCAAAACGAAGAGGAGGTGACTTTTTAACCCCACCTATTCGAAAGGTATTTTAAAGAGGTGATGAAAAAAAATTTTAAAAAAGATTTTCCATTCGCGGACGACAGCCAAAATTGAGAAAAACTGCACAAAAATCGTCTTGTGGAGGATATATCGTGTGTTCTAAACCAAAAAGAAGAGAAGGCTGACTTTCCTAACCCCTCCTATTCGAAAGGTATTTTAAAGAGGAGATGAAAAAAAATTTTTAAAAAGATTTTCCATTTGCGGACAACAGCCAAAATTGAGAAAAATTGCACAAAAAATCGTCTTGGGGAGGATATACAGTGTGTTCTAACCCAAAACGAAGCGTGGGTGACTTTTTTAACCCCACATATTCCAAAGGTATTTTAAAGAGGTAATGAAAAAAAAATTTAAAAAAGATTTCCATTTGCGGACGACAGCCAAAATTTAAAAAAACTGCACAAAAATCGTCTTGTGGAGGATATACCGTGTGTTCTACCCCAAAACGAAGAGGGGGTTTCTTTTTTAACCCCTGCTATTCGAAAGGTATTTTAAAGTGGGGATGAACAAAAATTTTTAAAAAGATTTTCCATTTGCGGACAACAGCCAAAATTGAGAAAAACTGCACAAAAAATCGTCTTGGGGAGGATATACAGTGTGTTCTACCCCAAAACGAACAGTGGGTGACTTTTTAAACCCCCCCTATTTGAAAGGTACTATCAAGAGGTAATGAAAAAATTTTTAAAAAGATTTTCCATTTGCGGACGACAGCCAAAATTGAGAAAAACTGCACAAAAATCGTCTTATGGAGGATATACCGTGTGTTCTACTCCAAAAAGAAGAGAGGGTGACTTTTTTAACCCCCCCTATTCAAACGGTACTATCAAGAGGTAATGAAAAAAAAAATTGAAAAAAGATTTTCCATTTGCGGACGACAGCCAAAATTGTGAAAAACTGCACAAAAAATCGTCTTGGGGAGGATATACAGTGTGTTCTACCCCAAAACGAAGAG
>NC_046659.1:52743537-52747913 GCF_010883055.1 Belonocnema kinseyi | reverse complement strand
CGCCAATTAGCACAAATGGTAAGTTCCGACAGTGCCTACAAGTGTGCCTACTGGCCGCTAAATGGCAATACCGGTTTCATATGTATACACCTGGTAGTTGAAGTTTCAAGCCAACAGATGAATTTTCGACCAAGAAGATCAATTTTATATAAAAAAGACGATGTTTGAAACCAATAATTGATTTTTCAACACAAAAATATCAATTTGCAATTCAAAATTTCAATTTTTTACCGAAAGTGGCAGAGTTAAATTTTTAGTTAAAGAATTTAATTTTTCACAAACAAAAAAAACGGAATGTGCAACTTAATAGTCTTGTTCTTAATCACAAAGATGAATTTTCAAACGAGAAGACTGATTTCCTACCGCAATAACGAATTTTCATCGAAATATGTGCATTTTCAAACCAAAGGGTTGAATTTTCAACTAAAAAAGATAAATTTTTAATTTCAAATATCAATTCTCTACCATAAATGATATACTCCAATTTTATTTTACATAAATTAATTTTTGACTAACTATGAAGGATTTTTAAAAAAATAATAATTGAACCCTCAATGAAGAAGATGAATTTTCAACCGCGAAGATTAATTTCCCTGTTTAAAAAGACGGTTTAAAAAATGATATTTTTAACAAAAAAAGATCAATTTTTTTTAAATATCATTTTTCTAGCAAAAATGGTATAATCGACTTTTCTCTTAGAGAATTAGTTTTTCGTCAAAAAACGAATTTTTCATGTGATAATAGAATCCTCAAAAAAAAAGATGAAATTTCAATTAAGAAGTTTATTTTTCTACCAAAAATAACGAATTTTCACCAAAATTCTGAATATCTAAATACTGCATCAAAACAGATAAATTTATTTCCAAATAGTTCAATCTTTAACAAAAAAGTTCGATTTTAAACCAAAAGGTTTAATTTCCCTCCAAAACATAAAAATTAAAAAATTTAATTATTAAGTACACAAGGTCAATTTTCGCTTTAAAATATAAATTTTCAACCAAAATTAGTACAATCGAAATTTCTTTTAAAGAAATTTGTTTTTGACAAACTGAAAAGGATTTTTTTTAAATAACTCAATCCTTAATGAAAAATATTAATTTTCGACCAATAATATTACGTTTCTACAAAAAATTACGAATTTTCTACAAAATCTAGAAAGTTTCAAACAAATACATGATTTTCATCTAAAAAAATATCATTTTTTAACCAAAAGCAATATAAGTAGATTTTATCATTATAGAAATTAATAAAAAAAAGACATTTGAAGAAAATAGTTGAATTTCCAATCAAAAAGGTTCGTTTTGAACCGAAACAGATGAAGCCTCAATTATGTAATTAATATTCAACTAAAAATTAAATAGTTCAGTTTTTAGCTAGAAAAATAATTTTCAACTTGAAGAAGTGCAATTCAAAAAAAAGCTGAGTTCTGTACCAAAACAGATTGCAATTAAAAATAGGATTACGTCTTCAACCAAAAATGGAAAGTTAAATTTTCACTTCAATAAATTAATGTTGAAAAAAAAAAGAATTGTCAGAAAAATGGTTGAATCCTAAATCAGCAAGAAGAATTTTCAATCAAGAAGATTAATTTTATACTAAAAAAGACGAATTTTTAAAAAAATCCATAAATTTTTTAACAATTAGTTAGATTTTTTACTAAAAACATTTAACTTTAATTCAAAAGATTACTTTTTCACCAAAAATGTCATAGTTTAATTTTCTGTTAAAAAATTTAATTTAATTAAATTTTGTTGTTTTTAGGTTAAATTTTAAGAAAACTATTTTTTCGTCATAAAAAATTCTATGTTCAAAAGATTAATTTTTAACCAATAAGAATAATGATTTACAAAAAAAACGAATTTTAAACCAATTACTTGATTTTTGAATTATAAGGGAACAGTTTTTAAAAATTTTTTGTTGAAAATCTTCAACAATTTAGATGCATTTTTTATGTCTTGACTAAAATTGTTTCTTGGTTTAAAACTCATCTCTTTGGGTAGAAACTTGAATTTCTTACTGAACACGAACATAATGAAAATGTATCCCTTTAAGTTGAAAATTCAACTGCTTTTTAAAACTTGCCTTTTTGGGTGGAAAACTCAACAATTTTGTAGATACTTTTCTTTTTTCTTTGTTCGTTCTAGAGCTTTGCGCTCGATAATATATGCATATATACATCTACAGCTGTAATTTGGTAGTTGTGAATTATCTTTTGTTAAAGCTCTTTTGTTGAGGACTCAATTATTTTGTTTAAAATTTGTATTTTTTGTTTGCATTCTACTACTTAGTTAAATGTTACACTAAATGAATAAAAATGGATCTTTTTTGGGTTGAAGATTCATCACTTTAGTTGAAAATTCTTTCTTGGGTTCAGAATTAATCTTTTTTGTTGAACATTTCTCTAATTGTTTTAAGGTTGAACGACCTTTTACAAATTAATTTTTTTTGTAGAAGATTAATTATTTTAGTTAAAATTTTATCTCTGGTTAAAAATTTAAAAATTTTCTTGAAATGAATTTTTTTATTCCATTCAGCTGTTGTTATTTTAGAATAATCATATTTTTTAGTTTTTGGTTGAAAATTTATCTACTTATTTAAAAGTTTAACCATTTTGTTAAAATTTTATATTTTTGGATGAAAAAGTAACTATTTGATTGCAAATTCGTTAATTTTTTAAAACTGAAAATTTAACTTTTTTATTTTCAGTGTAAACGGTTTTGTTAAAAATTTGGCTTTTTAATGAAAAATTTGCATTTGACACCGAATAGTTTAACTTTTAACCAAATAGTAAAATTTTCAACCTACTAATGTAAATTTTAAACTGAATGGCCAAATTTTCAAACAAAAAAGATTAATCTTTAGCCAAAACGAGTTGCTTAAAAAAAAAAGAAATCTCAATGATAACGCAGTGATGGATATCTTAAAACAAAAAGAAAAGATTTTCAACAAAATGCTTAAATTTTGAACCAGAGTTGAATTTTCGAAACAGCATGTAAATTTTCAACAAAGTAGTTGATTTTTTAACCTGCAAATTTGAAGTTTAGATAGAAAATGTAATATTTGATATTTCAACGATTGCAGATGCTGCCAAGAGATGCTTTGTAAAATAAGGAAACGAATTTTCAATCATAAAGATTAATTTTCTAGAAGAAATTCAAATTTAAGCCAAAAGTAGCAAAGTTACTGTTTTACACAGACAATTAATTTATTTCCGAAAAAAAAGAATTAAAAAAAAAGTAAATTTTTTAACCAGAGCTGAATTTCTAACTAAAATGATGAATTTTTCAACTAGAAAGACGAATTTTAAACGAATAAAGAATTGCCAGTTAGGACATTAAAAAAATTTGTCCCACTTCTTAAACTTGTACGTTAAAAGACTATTTTTCTGTAAAACAGTTATAACACCTTGACCCTCCATCTACCACCATCAACCAAATTTTTCAAAACAGCCTCACCCCATATGATAATTTTTCAAATATTTATTTGTTGAAAGTGTTATTTTCAATACAATACTTCATTAATTTCAATGTAATTTAAAATATGATAATTATTATTTTAATTTAATCAAAATAATTATGTTTTTCATAAACTTTAATGTGATAAGTCCAGGGGAAAGTGGGAGATTTAACTAAGCCCAATAATCGAAAATTGACAGAAATTTGCCTTACAAAGTAGTGTAATGATTTGGTATAAATCGGAATAATGAAACAGTTATTACTAAAAATTTTATGAAATTGAACGCATGAACTAATGTTGGGGAGACTTAACCAAGATTTTCAGGGAAGAGTTTACCAAGTGGCAACAAGCTTATTACATGTGTTTTTCAGCATATAAGGTCATTGTTGATTATTACCATGCGCGTTCAAAAATTTTACCTACTAAATTGATTTATCAAACTTGTGGCGTAAAAATACAAAGTTCATTATTTAACGAATATGATTATCATGAACGCGAGCTAAAAAATCGTAGTAAATGCTATTCATCAATATTAGATGTAAATTAATCTTTAATAAAAAAAGCTCATTTGGAATAAAATAGTTCATTTTCTACCTAAAAATAAAGAATTCCTTGAAATCTTATTCTAAAAGATTAATTACAGTTTCAGATACAGAACTCATCCCTTGATGTCTTGTATTATTTTATACTAATATTTTGTAAAATTTATTAAATATGTATAACATAGAAAAGATAGGCTTTTCATTTATTCTTCTTCATAAAAGATAAAGAGGCACGCGCGAGACTACTAGTTTATATATATAATTAAAAATTTGTCCTAAGGACAACCGCAAGATTTCGCCGGGAGCGGGTGCTAATCTGGAAAATTGCACCCGCTTCCAGCGAAATCGCGGTAAAATTTCAGCCACAACCACGTCTCA
>NC_046659.1:52742113-52743437 GCF_010883055.1 Belonocnema kinseyi | reverse complement strand
CATCACATCTGGCAGGAATTTTACCGCCAAGGTTCGAAAGGTCGCGCGCGAACTCCGGACCCGTTATCACACACTTAACAAGTCAAAGCTGCTGACCATCAGACAGCATGTTGCTGAAAGAATACGGATACTATCTGACGCTAAGAGAAGTCTAGAGCAGTATGAACAACGAGGCTCAAAGAAAGGCGTAGCCGGATGTCGGGAGAACCTGCTCATCGATAGATGTGTCTGCAAAGATGCAGCATTCTACCAGCGTGACCTATCGATGGCCTGGATTGATTATCGGAAAGCTTTCGATTCGATATCCCATAGACTTATCATCTGTCTTTTGGAAATCTTAAATGTTCATCCGCAAATAGTTGGGTGCTTAGAGAGATTGATGCCGCTCTGGAAAACCAGATTTACTATCTCATCTGGAAAAAATTGTGTGACAACTAACAAGGTCACCTTTCAGAGAGGTGTCTTTCAGGGCGACAACATGAGCCCACTCCTCTTTTGCCTTACATTATTGCCACTATCTCTAGCACTTCGCCATTCTGACGGGTACTTGTGCGGCAAACCTGCAGATCGAAAGTACAAGGTCACTCATTTATTTTACATGGACGATCTTAAGATCTATGCTAAAAACAGAGAGCAACTTCATCTAGCTTTGGGGATTGTCGAACGATATACTAAGGAAATTGAAATGGAATTTGGGTTAGACAAATGCACCAAGGTTTATTTGAAGCGAGGAAAACTTAATGGCATCTCTGAAGATCCTGAGCTCGTTGATAGAAGCGTCATACGTCACCTTTGCGCTAGAGAGACTTATGCATACCTGGGCGTGCCACAGAGACGCATTCAGGATGTGACATCTGTAAAGAATACTCTCCGAAGCAGATACAAACGTCTCATCTGACAGATTTGGTCTTCCGAACTGTCGGCGAGGAACAAAGTATCTGCAACGAACATGCTTGCCGTCCGGTACTACTCTATTCACTTGGAGTAGTTCCATGGACGAAGAATCAGCTCAGATCCCTTGATATCGGGACAAGAAAGGCAATGCACATGAACAAAAGCATGCATCTTAAGTCTTCCGTTCCGCGACTGTACATCTCACGCCGTCAAGGGGGTCGCGGCATATTGAGTGTTGAATGTCTTCACAGCAGGTTTATTCTGGATGCAGCTCATAGAGTTGCAAATGGAAGAGACCCTCTTCTTAAAATGGTCAGGAATCACGAAAAAGTGGACAAAGGAGCGTTTCTGTACAAAGCAGCGGAGGAGGCTGCTGAAGCACTCGGACTTGACTTCAGTATTAGGGGTGAGCAAAATGCATCAAATCTTA
>NC_046659.1:52731455-52742013 GCF_010883055.1 Belonocnema kinseyi | reverse complement strand
TGAAAACAAAAACACAAACCCAAGCCCACTCTCTCGGTCCCAGTTCTACCTCCCCCCTCTCCCAACCCTCCCTTATTAACTGAAGTTTTGGGTGGACTGACGTTATAACTACAATCTCCACCATATGACGATTTGATGCTTAACATTGACATGATTTCGACTCAGAAAATAAACTTATTGCATAAAGGTGTTATTTGGGCGTATAATCTAAACAATAAATAATACAAACTACTAAATAGCCTCGGAAAGGACTGAAACTTTTAATGACAGAAGGCATGCACACGGAAAATCTAAAGGTCATGTTTCAGGCGACGAATGGAGACTGGGTGTTTGGAGTGCTAGGGGAGTAAATGATCTTAAGGTAAAAGAATTGCGTGAAACTATGGACGTGAGGAAACTAGATATTGTATGTGTGCCTGAAACAAAGAAAAAGGATGCGAAACTAAAGGCATAAAAAACGGCGTGTTGAAAGGTGGATTTGAAATATGGCCAGGAGTAGACAGTGAATCACATGGTAAACAAGGAGTAGGTCTGATTTTGAATGAAAAAACAAAGCAGCATCTCAGAGACCATGGTTTCGTATCTCCCAGACTGCTGCTGGCTAGAATGAAAGTAGGAATCAGGAGATTATTTATCATAGCATGCTACGCGCCAGTTAATAGTGATCCTAGAGAAGTAAAAGACGCCTTCTGGGAAACTTTAAATGACACAATAAATATTTGCGAACATAAGAAAAGAATAATTCTACTAGGAGACATTAACGGATGGGTGAACATCCAAAATCAGGATACAGAAAGAGTATTAGGTAATTTTGGGGATCCAAGAACAAACTATAACGGAGATAAATTAGTTGTTCTATGCTTAGAAAGGGGTCTGTTTATTACAAATACTTGGTTTAGGCACAAAATGATCCACACGTACACCTGGTCTAAAGGAAATAGCCGCAGTATAATTGACTTTGTTGTTGCGGATGAAAGATTAAGAGAGTTAGTCAAAGATACAAGGTTCATGAGGGGTCCTGAATGCAATACTGACCATTATCTTCTAATCTCAAAAATTAACGTAGGTCGGGTTGAAGAAAAAAGAGAACCAAGAAAGCAAAACAAACGCGAATCAAAATTGAGAACCTACATAAACCGGATGTGCGAATAGATGTCTAAAATAAGGTAATTGAAAGCATAGATAGGGCAACATGGGAGGAATGTATAAAAAACAAAGATATAGAGGGCGCCTGGACAATTTTACGGGATATACTTCTTAGATGTACGATCGAAGCGTGTGGTACCGCAGTTGTAGGAAGAATGTCTGGTGATGCGTGGTGGAATGATGAAATTCAGGCTGCCTAAAAAGCAAAGAGAGAAGCTTACAAGAGAACTTTGAAAATCGCAGGTCTTAGCAATGAGGAAAGAAATAGATGTAGAAATGATTATAGACGCGAAAACAGGATACTCAAACGATTAGTTAAGGAACGTAAAGATACAATTAGAGCAGAAGAAAAGATGAAAATACAAAACGACTTTGAAGGAAGGAAGAAACAATTTTATAAAAAAATGAAAGGAAACAAAAGTACAGAATTCGACAACATGAGAAATAGTAGGCGGGAAATGGTATATGATGCAGACGGAATACTAGAGGCTTTCAGAGACAATTTTAGGAGGCAATTCGGAGATGAAGCTATAGGACACCGCAACTGCGATGTTAAACACGATGCGATGGAGAACTCAATTGAGAAAGTCTGTGTCACTGAGGTTAGGAATATAATTAAGAACTTGAAAAACGGTAAGGCTGCCGGGGTAGACGGTATTAACGCTGAAATGCTTAAACACGGTGGCGCGTGCATACCACATAGACTGTGCGAACTGATATATTTATGTTTCGAGATGGGAGATGTCTCAGACGATTTGAAAAAAGCGATTATCGTACCAATATACAAGAGAAAGGGAGATAAAAGCGACTGCAATAATTACATAGGTATTAGCTTATTAAGCACCGTAAGTTAAATAAATTCAAAAATACTTAATCGTAGGGTAATGAAAATAACAGAAGCAAAGATTTGGGAAGTCCAAAGTACGTTTATGCCAGGAAGGTCATGTACGGATCAAATATTTAACTTAAGGCAAATAACAGAAAAAAGTTTGAGAGTAGGAAAAAAAAGTTTTCTGTGCATTTGTTGACCTAGAAAAAGCTTTTGACAAGGTAGATAGAAGTAAACTTTTGGAAGTCCGGAAAGAGTATGAGTCAATGGATGGCTCCTACAAGCTATAAAAACAATATATACAGGTAGCAAAGCTAGTGTAAGAGTGAATGGGAAACTGAGTGACTGTTTCGATATTATTCAAGGAGTTAAACAAGGATGCGTTATGTCTTCATGGTTATTTATATTATTTATGGAAAAGTGTTTAAGAATGGCTCTCTTCGACGAAGAGGGTGTGGATCTCGAAACAGTAAGGGTACGTGGGTTAGCGTTCGCAGATGATAAGGTAATTATGGCAGAGTCTATCGAAGACTTACAAAAAATGTTGAACAAACTTGATGCAAGCATGAAGAGCATGGGCCTCAAAATTAACGCAAATAAAACAAAAACTATAGTGCTCGAAGGAAAGAGTGCCATTTTATTAAATGATGATATAATTGAACAAGTTGATAAGTTCGTATACCTTCGTAGCTTATTTACTAGGGACGGGAAGATAGATGAGGAATTAGATAGACGAATAAATAAAGGTAAGAAGGTTATTGGTAGAGCATGTCCCCTTATCAAAAGTAAAAATATATCAAATAAAGCTAAATTGGCAATACATAAGTCTATAATTGTACCGACTGTACTATACGGTAGCGAGAGATGGACTTATCAAGAAGAAGATAAGAGTAAAATTAACGCAATTGACATGAGATTCATGCGCATAATATGCGGGAAAACTCTGGTGGACAAAGTAAGTAACGAGATAATTCTACAAGAATGTGGTGCAGAAGAGACGCTAGTCGACACATGGGAAAGAAATCGGTTAAGATGGTTCGGACATGTTGAGAGAATGTCAAAGGAACGACTAACGAAACAAGTGTATCAAGGTAAAGTAAATGGCAGCGTGTCCAGAGGTAGACCGCGGAAAGAATGGTTAGAATGTGTGAATGAGACTCTAGTTATAAGAGATATAAGAAGTCACAGAAACACGAGAGTCTGCATGAAAATATCCATGGACATAAAAGAAGCTAGAGAAGTATGCCAGGGCAGGAAAGTATGGCGGCAAATAGTTAATAAAAAGAGTGTCAGTGGAGTGAATGACGCCTGAAACAAAAGACCTTGGCCACTAATGAACCCAAGTGGGGAACCTTACATAACGGCTTCGTGATGTTCTTCGCTTGGGGTGATTGCTAGAGAGATTGATCAGCAACCTGGATCGGAGCAGTGTTTCGGAACAAACGTTTTATTTACTTAAATAACACGAGAATTCTGGGTCAATCTGAAAATTCTCTATCCCTTCCACACACTACTCTTTTCCCCTAACGAGTGAGTCACGCCTACCCAGGAAGGGAAATGGCTTAATGGTGTAATAATAAAAAGTTTATAAAAGTTGATATTCAATAAAAAATGAGGGTTTCTATAGATTATTTCAAATTTTAACTTAAACAGATGAATTTCACACCAAACAGTAGAAGTTTTAACAAAAAAGATTAATTTTCAATCACACGGATTAATTTTCTATTAAATAAATTTTTTTAAATAAATAACCAAATTTTGTAGAAATTGTTTATGTAAGTTGTTGGCTTTAGGTTCAAGTGAATTGAAACTAATTAAGTTGTTTCAAACGTTTCGGCACACAATGGTGGCCTTCATTATTGATTTTTATTAAATCTGTGAAAAGTAATATCTTGTAGGTACGCAGTTTTACAATTGGAAGCATTATTTTTTGATTAATATCTTATTTGTGAACTAATACAAAATGGAAATTACTTATTTTTAAATGTAAATTTTCTTCAATTTTATTAAGAACAATTTTTTATTTAATGAAACAATTTTCAATCGAAGGAGTTATTTACAAATTATTTTTTCAGTGACGTATATGTAATTATATTAAAAATTTTTATTCCTTTTTTGTTATTTTTCAAATAATCTTTATTTACGAAAATTATTATTATAAATGGCAAGGAACCCTATACAGATGCAAATTGTTTTTAACTAAATTAATTTGCAATACAAGAACAATATTATAAAAAGTATTTAGAATAAGATAGAATTCACTTAAAATTAAGCAGGTTCTATACAGTATTTAGCAGAATCTCTCAACGATAAATTTTTTTATAGTAAATCATGCAAGACGCTTTTTTCCCATATAAAACAATGAAAATTGAATTTAATCATCTATGTTAAAAATAATAAGAAACAGATTAATTTTTTACCCATACAATTAATTCTCTACAAAAAACAATTCGTTTTCAACCAACAATGATATCATGAAAATTTTTCTTACAGACCTTAATTTTTAATAAACAACAAAAAATCAAGAAAATAGTTGAATCCATAATTAACAAGATAAGATTTTAACAAAGAAAATTAATTTTCTATCAAAATTATCATCAACGTGAGTTACAAAATTTTAATAAACGCTATACATCAATATATTAGGTGTAAATTAATATTTAATAAAAAAAAGCTCATTTAATATAGAATAGATCAATTTCATTTTTTACAAAAAAATATTAAATTTGTTGAAATCCTATTATAAAAGATTAATTACAGTTTCAGATACAGAACTCATCCCTTGGTGTCTTCTTTTATTTTATGCTAATATTTTGTAACATTCATTAAATATAGTATGTATTACATAGAAAAGATAGGCTTTTGATTTATTCTGTTTCATAGAAAGAGAAATCAGCGCGCGCCGTGGCGGGCGCAAGACTAATAGTAACTAATTAACATGCTTTGAGAATATTTTTCCTTGTTTCTGCCCTATGGTCAAGCATGATACAAAAAAACTGTCGTGAAATTTCATATAAAAACTGTACTCTGTATACATTAATTTTTTGAATGAAAAATAAGAATAGTTTTATAAATATTCCTTAGTTTTATTTTAATATGATACCGAGGGAATAGATTTCAGAAATGAAATTATAAAAATATCTCCATTAGTTAGTAAAATACTATTAAGAATCGCCTTTCAAATTATACAAAAAATTTAAAAAATGTTAACAAACGGTTGTACAGATTTTTCTTAAGCATAAAGCGGATTAAAATACATTTAAAAAATAAAAATAAGAGAAGACAGAAATTCATGCAGTTGTCTGTTAAAAAATCCCACACATTTTTTATAAAACTCCTTTCGACACCACCTTCAAAGGAAAATTTTCAGCACATTTTTATCAAATGATAAGTTTTTTGTATTATTATATGATATCAAAATTTAATATAAAAATCTGAAATGTTAAGTGTATTTGAATATTAAAATTTTCAATATTTCCAAATTGTTAGAAATAATTTAACAAATTTATTATGTAATTAAAATAAAAAAATAGAATAAGATAGAATTCACTTAAAATCAAGCAGGTTCTATACATTATTTAGCAGAATCTCTCAACGATAAATTTTTTTTATAGTTAATTATTTATCAATTAAAATAAACTTTTTTTAAAATCGAATTCAACTGATTCCAAGTCAACTTTTTTGAATTTTCAAAATCTATGTCATTACTTTTTCTGATTGGAAATAATTGAAACTCTTGCGAATAAAAGCGGGGATTCAGCTTGAGAAAAAATGTATACATTTTCCAGCCGTATCTTTTTTATTCTTCTACAAGAATTTTTAGGTTTAAAATTTTTTTAAATAAGTTTATCCTTCGTTTCTACAACTCTTCTAAAGTTTTAATTCTTGTTGAATCTTGTCAATTCTACTTAATATTTCTTGTATTTATTCTATTATTTACATTTTAAAAATTTTTTAAATGTTATCTTATTAAAAAATATGGAGTTTAAAACCTTCTAAACTCTTTTTTGAAATTTTTGGAAATCACTTGATGTGTTTAAAAATCTTGTCAAATTTTCTGTTAAAGTACATTTTTCAAAACAAAGAATCATTAAAATTTCGCACATGATTTTTTTCTAATCTTATTTCAGATTCTTTGACAATTTTTCATGTCTTTTGCAGTGTTTTGAAATGGTTTAAAATAATCTGCATAACCTAATTTTTGAAAATAAAAAATGGTTGTAATTGTTTCTAGGAAACTAAAATAATTTATTTCATTGTCGTGAAACCTTACAAAATTCTTTAAAAAGCTTTAAAAGTTTTTATGGTAAAATTATAGAATAGCTGGTACCCTCCCCCCTTTATTTCCTGAAAATTTTTTTTTTTAAAATCAAACTATTGGAACATGAAATTGAAGTAAATTCGAAGCGATTTGTTAAAAGAAAGCATTAAAATCGTTGTTAATTGTATTATTATAACGTGTCAAATATGGGTCTTCCAAAAATTTGAATTCTCCGTATTTACTTACCGTTTAAGTCCTTTTACAATTCGCGACAAGGTAAAAAGTTATAAATAAGTGTAATTTGAACTTTTATTTACATGTCTTGACATATTTTGCTGTTTGTTTTGTTCATATAAGCCATTTTGCTTACAAAAAAAGAAACAGTTGCTAATGTTGTTAAAGAAAGAGTCGTTTCAAATTCTAAAGCACCTAGACTCCTTTTCCAAATTTTAAAAACTTACCAATGAAATTTTTATAATTTGTTTACTGAGGAAAATAATTCACAAAATATGTACCATTTTATTCAAAAGGATTGAAATTTTTTGTATATATACTCTTTTTCCCAGGAAGAATGTCAAAAACTCTTTAATGGTAAGTTGAATATAACAAATTCCAATTTTTGGTAGGCCCATATTTGACACGTTATAATAATACAATTAACAATAATTTTAATGCTTTCTTTTAACAAATCGCTTCAAATTTACTTCAATTTCATGTTCCATTACTTTGATTTTGGAAAAAAAATTTCCATGAAGTAAAGGGTGGTACCAGCTATTCTATAATCTAACCGTTTTTATTATTTTTTAACCCTTTCAAAATTTCTGAATAACTCTTAAACTTACTCAAATTTGAAAGTAGATTTTTAAACCAACATATAATTTAAAAAATTGGGTAATAAAATTACACAATAAGGCGTAATAAGAATTATGTTATTTAACTTAAGATGTAAAAAAATTGTCTTGTAATTTTCTAAATTTTTCCAAGGAAATCCTTGAAATCTTTCGGAATTCCTTTAAAGCTTCTAAAGTTTAGTTGTGAAATCATTAAAAATCTGAATATCTATCAAAATTTATGTTTAATTTCGATTTCAATGTAATCCTTTGATGTGTTTAAAACCCTTTTTTAATTTTATCTTAAAGCACATTTAAAAAAATCATTAAAAATTGACACAGGAATATTAGGAAAATAATTCGTTTTTTCTAATCTGGTCAGACCATCTAATCTTCTATTCTTCAATAATTATTCCAATTTTTTCTGATTTTTTTTCTGCAAAATAAAAAATGCCTTTAAAATGGCGCGGTTTCGTACTCGTGCATTTTCGGCTCTACAGGAGGCTGGCCTACGCAACATGTAGCAGAGCCGACTCACCGAGACGCCACGTTTGAATTTGTTTTTCCCAGATGGGAGAGTGGTGGGAGCCGAAAAATCCCACGTTCTGGAGACACTGGTTGCATTTGCACATGCGCGAATCATTCGGGCGCCACTGGCGACAAAAACGGGTAACTGAAACCCGAGTCGAAGTTTAAACGTGCCATTCCGTTTGATCAAAAACGTGCTCAACGTGCTCGCGACTCAGTTCGTGTTATGAGTTATCCGACGTTGTAGTCAGAAGGAGACTCGGAAGTTATAGAAGTGTTGACAAAATCTGCAGTGAGGTTTCCATCAGTAGTATTGAAAAACATTGAATGTACGTACATTTGATGTACAATCAGATTGTAATGTTTAACGTCTGTAGAAGTTTGTTTTCTGTTCGGCTGTGATTTTTGGTGCTAGACAACGAATATGTAAGTCAAATTTAATATTACAATTTATTAGGACGTTTTTATCGACGCGGAGGCAAAATCTGGTCTGTACTAGTGCCTGGAAAGTATATTTGGTTAATTAAAAATTTGCTGGAGATTTTGGTGAATGCCAGAATCCGGATTTGTTATTGAATCAAAGTTTCCCAGTTAGAGCACTGTCTATTTCAAATAGTTTCTCTTTAGCCACTTTTATATATGCAAATTATAAAAGAAGCCACAATAAAATGAAACGTTGATCTAACATGACACTCTTGGAATTCAAAGAAATATCAAATCTTAACTGCGCATAATTCAAAATATCGCCATTTTGAAATGCACAGAATGCCGGCTATGTCTGCCGGCGTACTGGACCTTAGATTCTTAGAAAGGGGTCGTTCAAAAATCTAGTGACGTTAAACATATTAAAAATGTTCCTCCCTCCAACCCTGCTAAAACAAACCGTGTTGAATTGTTTTTATTGTTATGATTTGTTGTTAATTTAACGCCCGAAAACTGCGGGATGAGAAAAACAAAAAAAGTGTGAAAATTAGACGTGTGCATTTTGACGGCACGACTATGGTATTTTCGATTCGACGTGTGTTCATTTTTGGATCTGTGTATGATCCGATCGACTTACCAAACGAATGTCGAAAAATCGACACCGATCCGTGCTAGGGCCTGATCGATTTTTTCGATTCGATCGAATGTCGAAGAATTGACATTCAATACTAGGGACCGTACTTAAATTATGGAATAGCTCAAGGGCGGGTTGGGGGGCGACACTGTAAATTTCGAGGTAAATTTGTTAAAGTTCCATTGTTAAAGAGGGGGTGGCGTCTGGAGACGACCGATTATGCGTTACGTAATTTAAGTATGGTCCCCTGCCTTCGCATCGGTTTTTCAATTTAGTGATCATGGTCTACCAATCAATCGAAATAAGTCGTTATGTCCCATAAATAAATTAATCAAAACATGAAAATAGAATTAAGAACCATGAAACGTAATTTCTCTTCAATTAGGTATTTTCACTTCAGTTACCAGCTAACTTTACTTCGTTGATTGCTGAGGGGAAAACAATGGACCAAATGCATGGAATTCGGTCCCTTTTTAAATCTTGAATGAATATGCTCCGAATTCTTGTATATTTATTATTATAAAATAATAAAAGTTTTGATTATGTACTCTACATCTCAACAATTTCTGTAATCACAACACTGGAATAAGGAGATAAATACAAAGGCTCAATACTAACAATTTCCACTTTACAAGCGACTAATTGGTACACAATTACAAATTTTTAATATTTAAATTCTCTACCAGCTCTGATGGTACCCCACCTGAAATCCGATTCACCCCTGTTGAGGTACATATATTTTATATAACATGCGGGATTTCTTAATTTCTCTCAAGAATTCAAATAAAGCTAGGGTAATAAACAATAGCACAAAATTGGGCTATCTTTCAGTATTGGGCCTCTCCCTCTAATTTTGACTTAAGAATATTAAATGAAAAAATGAATATTGTAAATATGTAAACCCTGTAAAAAACGTTTTACAAATGACGAGATGAACAACATCTAGGAATTAACGATATTAAAAAAACTACCCGTTTCTGATTATTGTCAAAGTGCAGTTTGTGTCGATTTGACCCCTCCCCCCTCTGTGTACACATTCAGATAAAAAAATAATTTTTTGTTCCAAAATAAATGTTTTTGCATAGAACAATGTGTTGTATGTTTCTATCAAAAACCTCCTACAATCACACATAAAATAATGCATGAGTTCATGTTGAAAATTAGGGGTTTCAATTCCGTCAAAATTGCTTGCAACATTTTTTCATTAAAAGGCACAATCTTTATTTGTTTATTGTTAATTATATCAACAATAATTTAAAAAAAAACATTGCCAAATTGTCCTACTATGGTTAACGGGTTAAAAAAATTATATAAGAATGCGTCTAATTTTAATGTATCCGAAATTGAAAAAATATACATATCGTTCAATTTCGAAATGTGCTACTCTTTCCATGATGTACGTGATGTTCCGAACGTTCAAATGAACAAAATGAAAAAAAAATAAATATTTTTTTTCTGAAATTAGCCTAGCGGAATTAGTTCAGCTAAGCATAAAAATGAATATTATACGAAAAAATCTAAAAAAAAATTTGTTAAAGGGTAAAACATTCTAAAATGTAACGCAGATAGGGGCAACACAGAATATGCCTAATGACCGCCTTTATACACTTTTTTATCCAATAAACGTTCAAACGAACGATTTTCTGATTTTGATACACTAGGGGTGGTTTTAAATATTCTTTCCGGTGGCTCTTACCCCACTGAAAAAACTTGTTTTACGACATGGTAAATGAACACTATCTTTTATTGGAAAAAAACTGTCTAAAGGCGTTCATTTCGACGATTTTCTGATTTTTATACACTAAGGGTGGTTTTAAATATTCTTTCCGGTGGCTCTTACCCCACTGAAAAAACTTGTTTTACGACATGGTAAATGAACACTATCTTTTATTGGAAAAAAACTGTCT
>NC_046659.1:52722086-52731355 GCF_010883055.1 Belonocnema kinseyi | reverse complement strand
TATCTTTTATTGGAAAAAAACTGTATAAAGACGTTCATTTCGACGATTTTCTGATTTTGATACACTAGGGGTGGTTTTAAATATTCTTTCCGGTGGCTCTTAACCCACTGAAAAAACTTGTTTTACGACATGGTAAATGAACACTATCTTTTATTGGAAAAAAACTGTCTAAAGGCGTTTCTTTCGAAGATTTTCTGATTTTGATACACTAAGGGTGGTGGTTTTAAATATTCTTTCCGGCAACTCTTACCCCCCTGAAAAAATTTGTTCTATAACAAGGTAAATTAAAAGTATTTTTAAGTCGAAAAAAACTGTATAAAGGCGGTCATTTCGACGATTTTCTGATTTTGATACAGTAGGGGTGGTTTTAAATATTCTTTCCGGCGGCTCTTACCCCACTGAAAAAACTTTTTTTACGATATGGTAAATTAACACCATCTTTTATTGGATGAAAAAGTATAT
Source organism: Belonocnema kinseyi (assembly GCF_010883055.1). NCBI lineage: Eukaryota > Metazoa > Arthropoda > Insecta > Hymenoptera > Cynipidae > Belonocnema > Belonocnema kinseyi. The sequence goes on along the minus strand of NC_046659.1, from coordinate 52,730,893 downwards.
AAAGGCTGTCATTCGGCACATTCTGTGTTGCCCCTATCTGCATTACATTTCAGGGTATTTTACCCTTAAAAATTTTTTTTTGAGATTTTTTCGTATAATATTCATTTTTATGCATAGCTGAACTAATTCCGCTAGGCTAATTTCAGAAAAAATTTTTTTTTTTCATTTCGTTCATTTGAACGTTCTGAACTTCAGGTACATCTTTCCATGTAAAAAAATTGTCTATCAATTCAATTATTCGCACTTTCAGTTGATATACAGTCCGCGTTCTCTATTGGGAATGGTTAAACTGCGATAAGCCAACTAGTGAGAAAAATCTGAACTAGAAAGAATAGGTACGATTTAAGGCCATGTAACGAGTGGGTCACGTGACCAGATTCCTACATTAATTACGCTTTTTTATTTCCTAACTTATTTAGTTATTTTCACACGAAGCACCACATCGAGTTGAAAATGTTAAATAATAAATAAGAAGTACTAAAAAATCTCGGCCATGTCCTAAATTTTAATAATCATGAAAAAAGTTTTTTTTTATCAATTTTTTTCTACTTTTTTCATAATTATTAAAATTTAGGACCTGGCCGAGATTTCTTAGTGCTTCTTATTTATTATCCCAAATTTTCAACTTGATGTGGTTCATGGGGCTATCGTCTTTTCCTCCACGGCTACCTGCGAAACATGTTATGCCCCCATAAATATAATGCCTTTGTCTTTCGAATTACTCTTTTTCTCGACATTTCCACGCATATGCGTGGAAATTAGAATTATTAATCAATGTATAGACATTGATTAATAATTCTAATAGGCCGACGAAATCCCGACGATTAACTCATTACAACTTAAAAGTGGACCAAAAGTGAAATTTGTTAGAAAAAACTGCAACATACGAGAATTATTGCAAGATAATATTTTTATAAATAATAATAATGACTTGTTTAAACACTTACTTTTGTGAACTTGAAACAATTATTAATCCACCATAACTTAAAAAGTGGGAAATTGTATTTATTGTTTTTATTTATCTATTATTTATAATTGCATTGAATTGTATGTATATAATTGACCAAATGTGGAAAACTGTACCATTTATCGTCCACAAAATGTTCATATATCATATTTATACTTTATTAGATTGGAATTAATCTAATTTTCTATATTTCAATTATTTTCTTGGACATACTGATATACTTCATACAGAAATAGATATAATTTGGAAGACAAAGGGATTATCTCCACAGGGGACATAGCATTGAGGGCCTGGAGCAACTTCGAATCCAGTGAGGGGTAGTGTCGCTGGGCGATCGTCTTTTCCTCCACGGCTACCTGCCTAACCTTCCCCCTCCACTGCGTAACGACACTACCCCTCACTGGATTCTAAGTTGGTTCAGGCCCTCGATGTGATTTCCCCCATAAAGATAATGCCTCTTTGTCTTTCAAATTACCCATTTCCTTGCCATTGAGTTAATCAATTTTCTATTGTTTTTTTTGTTGGTAGAGCTGTTGAAAATTAAAGAAAAAAACCGCATTTTTCAAAAATTATTAAAAGAGAATATTATTTAAAATAATGATAACTTGATAATCGCTGGGTGATGTTATTGATTCTCAAAACTTAGTTTGGTAGAAATTGTTGATGTACATTGTTGTCTTTAAGAGTTTAGAGTCAAGTGAATCGAAAACAGTTGACTTGTTTTAAACGTTTTGGCACATAATGGCGATTCTTATCAGTGAGTTTTCTTAAATCTGTGAAAAATACATAATTTCTTGCAGGTATGCTCTTTTACAATTGAAAGTACTATTCTTTTTAAAAAAATCTATATTCTTTATAAAAATCTATCTATTTTTGTATTGAAACCCTTAAACGCAGCTTTTTATGTATCAGAAAAAAAGTGTTAATTAATGAATTCTTGTGGCATGATGAGGACTTATATCTGTGAAAGTCAAATTTTTTCTCTTGAAAGCCGCTCTGTAGTAAAAATACAAAATTAAAAAAAAAAAATTGTAGCTAAATAATTATTCAAATTTTTTTTTCAAACTTTTCTTTTCCTTATATCAAAGAAAATTTGATGCCAATTTTTTTCACAGTAGTAGGAATACAGATTGGCGAGGAACATTGCACTTAAAAAAATGTTTCCTCGATTTCTCTTATACACAAATTTTCCTTTAACAAAGTTTTGTATCGCTTTAAATATTTAAATTTAAATTTGTCAAAATGTTCATAATTTCAATTTTTTAAATTGAAATGTACTGAGTTTCCTATTTTAAAATTATTTCTATGAAAGAAAGCATTTCCAAAATCACACTGTAGTAAAAAATAAATTTGTAAAAAAGAGCATTGTAGTTATATAATTATGTAATTCTGCTTTTAAATTTAAACATTGTATCTAAAGAATTCGTGAAAGTAGGAAATAAATTTTCTTTTATCCATAAGAATTATTTTTGTAAAAGTAACAATAATTGTTAGCCTTTTAAAATAAACTTTTTGTCGATAAGAATAGATCATTTTTTAAAGAATACTTTATTCAACTACAAAGTTTTTTATAATTTCATTTTTTTTACTACAGGTTCATTTTTAATGGGACCGCAATGTTTTCTGACAACTTTAAAAAAAATTTCTTAAAAAATTTTACTACTACATTCTAATTTTTTTTCATCAATGTTGTATTTCGTTAAAATACATTATTTTAATAATAATGAATGATTTATAAATAGTTATTAATAACATAAAATTAAATATAAATGTTAAGTTAAATAATGTATATAATTTAGAAACTGAGATATTAACCAAAGAATAACACTTCCAATTGTAAAACTGCGTACCTACAAGACGTTATGTACTTTTCGCAGATTGATTAAAACCCACTGATAAGGGTCACCATTGTGGGCCCAAACTTACGTTTGTTAACTTAAATGAATTATTATCTCACTACAATTTAAAAGTAGATCAAACGTGAATATTTTTAGAAAAAACTGCAACATACGAGAATCACTATAAGAGAATATTTTTATAAATAATAATAATAACTTGTTCAAACACTTACTTTTGTTAACTTGAATCAATTATTAATCCACGATAACTTGAAAAGTAAAAAATTGTATTTATTGTTTTTATTTATTCATTATTTATAATCGTATTGTATTGTATTGTATGTATAATTGACCAAAAGTGGAAAATTGTTTAATTTTTCGTTCATACAATGTGCATATATCATATTTCTACATTATTAGATTGGAAATAATCTAATTATGTATATTTAAATGATTTTCTTGGACATACTGATATTCTTTAAACAGGTACAGATATAAGTGGGAAGACAAAGAGATTATGTCCAAAGTGCACGTAGTATCGTGGGCCTGGAGAAACTTTGAATCCAGGGAGGGATAGGTGTCGCTGCACACTGGAAGGGGAAGGGTACGCAGGTAGCCGTGGAGGAAATGACGACTGCCCGTGTCGCTGCACACTGGAAGGGGTAGGGTACACAGGTAGCCGTGGAGGAAATGACGACTGCCCGGTTCATGCTAGGTCAACAAAAGTAGTCCCATGCTCACAGCGGGGACCCTGCCTTGAAGCCGACCGAGCTACCCAGCGGAAGGGGGATGCCACCCCGGGCCGGGTAGCTCAGTATGCTCCAAGGCAGGGTCCCCGCTGTGAGCATGGGACTACTTTTGTTGACCTATCATGAATTTCTTTCATTGTCTGAGATTCAGACCTGTTACATAACTGAAGTTAGAAATGTATGACACAATTAAATTTGAATGAACTGAATAATTTTCGCGATATAATTTTAGAAATATGGAAAAAAAGTTCATAAAAATCGGTCAATATTTTCACTAAATTTGTCCAAGAAAATACATTACTGGACCCCTTTGCAGCTTTGAAGTTATTAACCGATTTCTTTCTATTTTTGTCTAATGTTCTCGTCATTGTCCAGAAAATCTAACCCTGCCTATTAAGATTCGCTAGTGAATATTTAACTAAATTTTCCATTTTTCCTAATCCGCTCTAATTTTCAAAAAATGGGAAGGTCGAGCGCGACAAGTCAGCACATGCCCGCATCACAGACTGTCAAGTGGCCCCTTTGATTTAAGTATTATGAAAAAAATTTGAAGGTGGCGGCCCTACCGCTCCCCATAAAGAGCGAAAAAAGTTTGGGAATCGTTGCTCTATAGGCCGCTCTATATTAATTTTCTGTGAAGATGAATAAGTGTATTTATCGCGGGTATGAATTAATTTCGGCTGTAAACAGGGGGAGCGACCCTATTGAGAGCATTCCTATTAGGTATTACAGCTTTAACCGCCAGCTAACTTCACATCGTTGAATGCTGAGGTGAAAACACTGGGCCAAACACATGGTACAAAACTTTATTTCTGTAATATCTTTGTAATGAATAATAATTCTTATCATTTTATTATTAATATTAAATAGTAATTAAAAAAAAAGTATTTATCAAAGACACTTATACAGAAAAAATTAGTTTATACGAAGATATTAGCAAAAAAGGGCAAAAATGAACCGAATCCCATGCATTTGGTCCATTATTTTCCGCTCAGCAGTCAACTAAGTAAGTTAGCTGGTGGTTGAAGTGAAAATACCAAAGTAGGTATTTTCGCTTCAACCATCAGCTAACCTCACTTCATTGATTGCTGTGTGTGTGGGGGGGGAGGGGGGGCAATGGATCAAATGCATGACAAAAAACTTTATTTTCGTAATATCTTCGTAACATCTTCGTAACCAATAATATTTATTATCATTTGAGTATTGCATTAAGTAGTTCTAAAAAAATAAAAACTATTTTTCCAATAAACTTACATAAAAAAAATTAGTTTTCACGGAGATATTATTAAAAGTGTGTATAAATAGACCGAATCCCATGCATTTGTTCAATTGTTTTCCCCTTAGTATTCAGCAGTGAAGTTAGCTGACGGTGAGTGAAAAGTCTATAATAATGAGGTATTTTCACTTCAACCATCAACTAACTTCACTTCGTTTATTGCTGAAGGGGAAAACAAGGTACCAAATGCATGGGATTCGGTAAATTTTTGCCTTATTTTTGCACTTTTTTTTTCTACTAGCGAGAGTAAGGTGAATGCACTCCTTATTCCATATGAGTCAAAATAATAATTAATTATTTATTACATTTCAATCAAGTTCGAAGAATAATAGGAGCACGCACGATAACAGTTGTATTTACCTTACGATTTCACTTTATATTATTTGAATAAGAAAAATCATGGTCCTCTGTGTACATATTTAGATAAAAAAATAATTTTTTGTTACTAAATACATGGTTTTGCATAGAACAATGTGTATATTTCTATAAAATCCTCCTACATTCACACCAAAAATAATGCATTAGTTCATGTTGAAAACTAAGGGTTTCAATTCCGTCAAAATTTCTTGCAACATTTTTTCATTGAAAGGCACACTCTTGCCATTTAATTTCGTTTTTGGTTAAGTGGTGCAAAAAAAGCTCTACAGTTAACTGGATAATAATTACAAAGATATGACAGAAATAAAGTTTTATTCTATGCATTTGGTCCATTGTTTTCCCCCTCAGCTTTCAGCCAAGTGAAGTTAGCTGATGGTTGAAGTGAAAATACCTAATAGAGAATGTGGACTGTGTATGAATGGCGAGAAATTTCAAATACTAAGTTATATAAATAATAATATATTATTGATAATAATTATATAAATTACACGAAAACTTTCAAAGCGATTCTCTCATTTGTGAATTTATGAAGCATCATAATGATAAATGTGCTCGTAGTAAGGCACAACTGAAGTTTTAATGATATAAAAATCACATTATAATATTCAAGAAAAATGTTTATAATAATATTCAAATAAAAAATGTATAAATAAAAATAATTTTTTTTTCCGTACACGATATAATAAATTAACAAAAAATTAAATAAGCAATTTCATTTACTTTGTCATGCACGGAAACAAAATTCTTGAGGCGAACGAGTGAATCGAGAATATATTAAACTCAAAGAAAGTGTACACTTGGATTAGGTAAAACGTTTAGTTAGAAGAGTTACACATTTAGTTACTTCATGTAAATTGTTCTCGTAAATCAGAAATTTTGACAAAATTGCTAATTTCGAAAGTTTATTATTTTCGACAGATTATGTATAATTGTATTATCTTCAGATTAGAAAAAAAATTTAGTTGTTATAGAAATATATTAACTTACAGTAGCCAATTTTTCGCCTGGTATCGCGAAAATGAATTTACCTGAAATCCGTTTAATGCATTTGAAGGTCAAGTTTGTTGTTTTTATCGCGTTTCTTGATATTTCAATATAGTTACCGCCTACAATCGAAACACATGTAAATTATTATTACTGCATCCTAAACTTCATTTAATATCAATATTCGCGCACATTTTAAGTGGTAAAAAGCGTTTAATTGTCCAAATTAAGTCTCAACTGTCACTGCTTCCGATTAGACCGTCGCCATTTTATTTCGCTGCTCCCATAATGCACCGGTGCTCTTCCGATAATTGCTTCAGACACCTATTCTTAATATCCCTATTATAGCTATACTTATTAGGGGTTCGACTATACGATATCCCTGGTATATGGAAAATGGTCAAGGATATTCATTTTCGCTGATCCAGGGATCTTTCTAAATTCCTTCGTTCGTTTTCAGCTAAATGTTTGGCTATAATAAGGAATAATATCCATGTCACAGCTCAATTTTTTTTACCGTGTGTGACGTTTAGACGTCCCCCGACTCGACAGCGTGACGCCCCTGTACTCCTTCACGAGATTGATTAACTGTCCCAAATATTAATGGTAGTTTACGAATATTAGTCTTTTGAACAAGTAATTGAAACATTATTTTGATATTTTGATGAAATGAAGAATCGTGGGGTACTTCATGCTATTTTAAACACTTTCCATCCATTCTTTGTTACTAATCATCACACCACACAAAGCTTAACCCTCCCATTGTGACGTTACAAATACGAACCGCCAACCACCACCATTTAGGTTAGAATTTGTTCTTCATTGTAATTTGATAAACCTCTAAAATAAAAAAAAACATAAGAACATAATATTTTAACAGATTAGACAGCCCAATCCTACTGAAAATTCCTATATAGGTTCCTATATAGGTTCCTACATAGAATCCTATATAGGATTCTACATAGGATGCTATATGTTTTACCTATAGGTGCCACCTATAGGAAAGGACATAGGATCCTATATAGATGCCTGTATAGGACACTCCGTAATAAGGTACTTAATAGTGCCTAACTGATGGTACCTAACTAATGATACCTCATTGTACCTAATGGTACGTATGTCTTTAGGTGCTTCTGGAGAACCAAAAAAACTTCTGCGCAGCCGTAAGTGGCATGTAGGATCCTAAATAGGATCCGATGTAGGTTCTTATATAGGAACCTATATAGGGATTTTCAGTAGGGAACTGTTCTCAGAAAAATCTATAGATACTATACATTGAATTTAATATGAAACGCTTAAGATTTGAAGTAGAAATATATTGTATTTTCAACAAAATACGTTGTTGAATTTTCAACAAGAAAAGAAACAGTTTTTATCAAAAGAGTTAAATTTCCAACGAAAGAGTTTAGGTTGCAAGCTAAAAACTCGAGTTTTTTTTATAAAACAGTTGACTTTTAAACCGAAAAAGTTGGCATGGGTACACTCTCACGATGCAGAATAAATTGTGCAACACTAAACATTTTTATGCAAAATCCTGTTATACAAAACAAGAATCCAGCGACCAAATTTGGACAACAACGAATAAACGAAAACCAAAAAAAACCCTATTGTAATCTGAAAAAAACCCAAAAACAATAAAAAAAAAAATAAAATTTTCGGAAAAAAATAAAAAAGAGGAAACAAAAATGAGAAGGCAGTCAACCACATCCCCTTCCTTCTCTTTTTCTTTTTTTCGTCTTTTTTATTTTTATGACCATCAAATTACAATAAAATAAAAAACATAAATAAATGAATTTGCATTACCAACGTTTCAGTACTCACAATATAAATATCTGTCACAATTACATCAGAAATAGAGAAAGTAAAAGAAAAATAGAATTTATGAAACAGCTACGTTATATGTAATTAATCATATTAGCATAACTTTTGTTCAGCCCATCCAAATCGGTTTTTAAATTAATAGATAACTTTTTTTGTTTTTTAATATAAAGCATTTCTATGAATTCCCTCTTTCTCTCATTACTTTCACTATGCAAAATTTGAACATTATCCCAGTCAAACTCATGGTCAACATCAACAAATGCCTTTGTATGTCTGGCAAGAACACTCTTATAACAGCGTCCCAAACGAACATCACTTTTGTGCTCCTCTATCCTAGTATTAAGAAGTCTGCCAGTCTGTCCCACGTAATTCATCCCACGATCTTATAGACAACACCACCCTTTTCAAAATTATCCAAAGGATGCTTGCAAAAATTTATCACCGACTCCATTTTAAATGGAATGCGGAAAATAGTATGAATTTTATATTTTTTTAACATGAGTTCAATAGTTTTAGAAATTTGACCAAAAAATGGAAGAACAAAAGTATTAAACGATCTGTAAAGATTTGGGAAGTCCAAAGTGGGTTTATGCCAGGAAGGTCATGTACGGACCAAATATTTAGCTTAAGGCAAATAACAGAAAAAAGTTTGAGAGTAGGAAAAAAAGTTTTCTGTACATTTGTTGACCTAGAAAAAAGCTTTTGACAAGGTAGATAGAAGTAAACTTTGGGAAGTTCTGAAAGAGTATGGAGTCAATGGATGGATCCTACAAGCTATAAAAACAATATATACA
>NC_046659.1:52718614-52721986 GCF_010883055.1 Belonocnema kinseyi | reverse complement strand
ATATCTAGTCGGGAGTGGTGCTGACTGAAAACAGATGATTTGGAGCGATTCGCGCGCCAGCTGTTGGTCATTCTAAGGACTTATTGAACTACCCTCGTATTTGTTAATTTTACCAGGATTATTAATTACTTAAAGAACTTTCAAACAAAATTTAAAATTTGGTTTTTTTCAATGAATAGGGTCAGTTTTTTTTTACTGAGGTGGGCCTAAAACTACTGTATGAATTTTAGTATAGTATAATTGTCGTAGTAGATGGTCACCCCTCGAAGTTCTAGGGGCGCTCGAAATGGCTTGACATTCGGACTCCTCTCGAGTCGAGATCATTTACTATGTATTTCTATGAAAATTGGTACGCGCCGAATTTTTAGATGTGTTTTTCAAACTTCCATGTGGTTGGCTGCCTTCTCATTTTTCTTTTTTATTTTTTTCCGAAAATTTTATTTTATTTTTTTGTTGTTTTTTTTTCAGATTACAATAGGGTTTTTTTGGTTTTCGTTTATTCGTTGTGGTCCAAATTTGGTCGTTGGATTCTTGTTTTGTATAAAAGGATTTTGCATCAATTTGATTATTGGACGTTAAATGGGATTTTCAATTTGGATTTTGGTCTAATTTAAATTTCGTAAATTTTGATCTAGCTGACTTGGACTGGAGGTCATTTCTAGGATATTATGTTTTTTAATCAGATAAGAGTTAAACATGGTCCTGAGGTGTTCAGAAAGGTGCAATTATGGTGTGATATCAATAAGAAATTAAGAGGCAGTATTCTTCAAAAAACATCAGATTCTCCTCAATAAAAGATTTTTAAGCAGTGATGTAAAATATGATAACAAACTTTCAAATTTAATTCATCAGCAAACTAGTGTTCAAGAACAAAATTTAAATTTACGTAGGATTTTTGAAGAAGGAGGTAAAGATCCTTGGTTTGTTAATTTGACAGATATTCAAATTCCTGATTCAGTCACAGATATTCTCAGATTAGTTCAAGGTTTTAGTAACCGTGTGATAAAAACTAAGGCAAAACAAATGATAGAAATAGAAAAAGATGTTGAATCAAATATACACAAAATTCCTATTTTGGATCAGCAGGATTTCCGAAACAAGGTTTTACACTTGTCAAAGAGCTTTGCTGAGAAAAATAGTTTGCATATCAGTTATATTGATCGTAGAATTTCTAAAGGTTTCATGATGACGAAAGAGTTTCTTAGAAGCAACCCTGATGTGGTTTGCATGACTGCTGATACAGGCAGTATTACTGTTTGCATGAAAAAATCGAATTATATCAGTGATATGGAGAATTTGCTTTCTGATAATGATAATTTTGAATTATTGCATGAAAATCCGTTAAAAAAATTAAAAAGAGACACTTTTAAGATGCTTGACAATTGGAGAAAGGAAGGACTTCTGGGAAAGGATATAAGATGGACTGATATTAACACTAAAGACACAGTTCTTGCTAGATGTTATAGGTTGAGAAAGATTCACAAAGATGGCTATCCCTTAAGAATAGTTATTTCAACTATTAATACTCCCACCAAATTTTTAGAACAAAATTTTAATTTGATTCTCAAGGACTCTATCACAACTTCTAAATACAATGTCAAAAATAGCTGGGAATTTCAAAAAAGTATCATTCAAAAAAGGGTTCCGGATGACCATGAGATGATTTCTTTGGATGTTATTGCAATGTTTCCGAGTATACCCCTTGAATTAGTTAAAAAGGCAATTTTAAATAGATGGACTGATATAAAAACCCGTACTCGTTTATGTCAAAAAGATTTTATTGAAGTGATATTTTTTATTATGGAGTCAACTTATTTTTAATTTAATGGTTCTTTCTATAGACAGAAGTCTGGTACTCCCATAGGTTCAGTCATTTCTCCGATTTTAGCAGAAATAGTGATGGAAGATTTGGAGGTTTTTGTTTTTGGGAAATTAGATTTGGTTTTGCCCTTTTATTTTCGGTTTGTCGACGATACCTTCTTATGTGTTCCTCTGGAAAAGTTACAGATTGTCATTGATACTTTTAACAGTTTTCATCCAAAACTTCAATTCACTCATGAAATAGAACAGGATTATAAAATCAGTTTTTTGGACATAGAAGTAATTAAGGGTTGGAATGGTAATATTATTACCAATTGGTACAGAAAAAGTACATATTCAAGTAGAATTTTAATTTTCCTTTCTGCTCATCCCTTTCAAAACAAAATTGCAGTAATTAAAAACTTAGTTGACAGAGCTTTAGGTTTGTCCCATTGTTCATTTCACATAAGAAATTTGAATATTGTTAGGAATATCCTTTTTCTGAATCATTATCCAAAGGAGTAAATTGAGAAACATATTGCAATTAGAGTTCAACAAATCAAAAACAAAGACATTAATAATTTGCTTGTAGATAATCAGAAAGAGTTGAAGGAATATTATTATTATTATTATTATTATTATTATTATTAAACCATTATGCCATTTCCCTTTCGGGGTAGGCGTGACTCACTCGGTAGGGGAAAGGAGTAGTGTGTGGAAGGGATAGAAATTTTTCAGATTGATCCAGAATTCTCGAGCTATTTAAGTAAATAACACGTTCGTTCCGCAACACTGCTCCGACCCAGGTTGCTGATCAATCTCTCTAGCAATCACCCCAAGCGAAGAACCTCACGAAGTCGTTATGTAAGGTTCCCCACTTGGGTCCATTAATAGCCAAGGTCTTTGTTTCAGGTGTCATTTACTCTACTGACACTCTTTTTATTAACTATTTGCCGCGATACTTTCCTGTCCTGGCATACTTCTTTAGCTTCTTTTACGTCCATGCATTTTTTCATGCAGACTCTCGTGTTTCTGTGACTTCTTATGTCTCTTCTAAGTAGGGTCTCATTCACACATTCTAACCATTCTTTCCGCGGTCTACCTCTGGGCACGCTACCATTTACTTTACCTTCATACACTTCTTTCGTTAGTCGTTCATTTGGCATTCTCTCAACATGTTCGAACCATCTTAACCGATTTCTTTCCCATGTGTCTACTAGCGTCTCTTCTGCACCACATTCTTTTAGAATGATCTCGTTACTTACTTTGTCCATCAGGGTTTTCCCGCATATTATGCGCATGAATCTCATGTCAATTGCGTTAATTTTACTCTTATCTTTTTCTTGGTAAGTCCATGTCTCGCTACTAACCTTACCTTCATTTATTCTTCTATCTAATTCCTCATCTATCTTCCCGTCCCTAGTAAATAAGCTACCAAGTTATACGAACTTATCAATCTGTTCAATTCTCTCATCATTTAATAAAATATTGCATAGTGTTTTCTCACTCTTTCATTCGAACACCATAGTTTTTGTTTTATTTGCGTTAATTTTGAGGCCCATGCTCTTCATG
>NC_046659.1:52715169-52718514 GCF_010883055.1 Belonocnema kinseyi | reverse complement strand
GCGAGGGCGCATACTTTGAATAAAATATTTATTATCATTCTCTTGAAATAAATGTGTCTTTTTCTTGAAAAAATACCGGTTTCATATGTATACACCTGGTATTGACGTCTCGTGGTGGCGAAAATGTAGGCACCCCTGTGACTGCTCAAAGAAATAATGTAAGGTCGCACCCCCAACGTTTTTTCCAACGCCACGTGGGGGCGGGTAGACACCCCTGTGACTGGTCACAGAAATGATGAAAGGTCGCACCCATACCTTTTTTTCAACGCTACATGGGGGCGGGTAGACCCCTGTGACTGGTCAAAGAAATAATGTAAGGTCGCCCCCCTATATTTTTTCCAATGCTACTTGGGGGCGGGTAGGCAGCCCTGTGACTGGTCACAGAAATAATGAAAGGTCGCACACCTACCCCTTTTCCAACGCCACGTGGAGTTGGAAGGCTCCACTGTGACAGGTCACAAAAATAATGTAAGGTCACACCCCTACCCCTTTTCCAACGCCACGTGGGGCGGGAAGGCACCCTAGTGACTGGTTAAAGAAATAATTTAAGGTCGCACCCTTACTCCTTTTCCAATCCCACGTGGGGTCGGGAAGGCACCCTTGTGACTGGTCACATAAATAATGTAAGGTCGCACCCCTACCCCTTTTCCAACGCTGCGTGGGGGCGGGAAGGCACCCCTGTGACTGTTCATAGAAATAATGTAAGGTCGCACCCCTATCCCTTTTCCAACGACAAGGAAGGGCGGAAAGGCACCATAATTACTTGTCAAAGAAATAATGTAAGGTCGCATGTAGACTCCACCTTTAAGGAATTCATAGGGAGGGGGACTGGAAGGCACCCCTGTGACTGTTCATAGAAATAATTTTGGTCAAACTTCTACCCCTTTCCAACGAATCGTGAGGGCTAGAAGGCATCCCTGTGCCTGGTCACAGAAATAATTTTAATCAAAATACTTACCCTTTTCCAACAACGTGTTGTCGGACTAGAAGGCACCGCTGTGACTGGTCAGAGAAATAACATTTTTCCATGGCTAAAGCCTAGGAAACAAACTAGCAAGATGGCCGATATTGATGATCGAACAGTAGCAGGAAACACATTTGTGAAAAAATAATTTTTTAATATCTTCTTCCCGCACTCTAGGCTCTATCCTTAAAATATTCTTTTAATAAAAACCGGTAAAAAAATTTCGGTACCGGTAATTTTTTTACCGATACCGGCTTTGTATACACAACCTTAAATAATTACAATGTTTGAAGATGAAATAAATGTTTTAAAAAAACATAAATGAGCTCCAATCGAATTCGGCACGATCGCTGTAACTTAATCTCTAGGAATGTTTACATCATTCTCGAAACATAAAATGGAACATTTAAATTTGCAGTTGAAAAAACTGATTTTTATTGCACATTAAATATTATTATAAATAATAATCTAAACATACATACCGGAAAATTCCAATGATCTACGACCCATTAATATGTTCGGAGCGTATTACTGACAACAAAATTATACATTTGGGTTGACGCCAGCTGACACCCTCGACGGATATTTACTGGTTCTTTGTACCGAAAACTATCCCACGAAAATGCATTGATGCTTGGGGGGCCTGACACGTATATTGGGTAAGAGTTGCATAGTTTTGCGTTGGGTTATTTGACTCTTGACATTTTGTTTATTTTAGCGAATGTAAATAAAAGATAAACGTTCGTCGTTTGGTCGTTTCCGAGAGTCTTTTATTTCCAGGAAGAAAAGATGAAAGTCGTGTCCATTACACGCCCATCCAAGAAAAATGATTTTAAAATAGTCTAACCTGGTTAGTGTATTAAGTGTTATTTAGTTTTAACTTAAAAGTCAGTGAGTATTTAATATGGTTTCCTCAGAAACGATTAAACGCTGCTGAAGTGTATGAACTATAATAAAGGTATTTTTGAATTAAAATCCTACCTCAAAACTTCTAAAAATCGCTATTAATTTATATTTGGCAAATTTTTCAATTTTAATTTATTTAATTTTATAAGACTCTTGGAACCAGGACCCAACCTCATTGACGTTTTTTTGAAATTATTATCATTTAATGAAAAAATGATCGGACCTTTTTAATTCTTATTCAGCATTTCGATATCTCCTAGAAAAAATGTTTACGTTTGTAAAAAATTGAAAGTCTTTTTTAATCGCTATCCGAAGCCGATTTTAAAACCCATGAAATATTAATTTCAAAATTCTCTGTCGTTTTTCTCGGAATTTCTGACTTTAGAAACTTATCTCCGAACCATGATTTTGTTTTATTTTTAAATTGAAAAACACTTCAGAATCACGTGATATTTGACGGGTCAATGTTTTTGTGTCTCTGAATCCAAGTCTAAAGTTGGATTTTTACAATTCAACATGGCGGTCGAAAAATATTTGAGACAAAAGTTGTAGATCTCATCAAAATGTACATTTTATGATATATTAATTTGTAGCCTATGTGTAACAGTTTTTGGAATATTCGAAGTTGAAGATGGAAAATCACAAACATTCCATATTTCCTAAAGTAGATATTACAGTTACCTACCACAGGGGTACCTTCTTGCACCCCATTAGACATTGGAAAGGGGCATCTATTGAACCGATCCTATTTCCGGGACCAAAAAACATAAAAAAGAAATGTAGAAAATATTTTTTTTCCATTTATTTCCATAAATAATGGGAATTTCCACAAACATTGTACACAAAAGTTGTTGATCTTATCGAAATGCACATTTTATGTTTCAATCATTTTTAACCTACGAGTGATAGTTTTCGAAAAAAGGTAGACAAATTTAAAAGTTATAACAAGATGGGTTCCAGAATCTTAGGGGGGGGGGGGGGCAGGAAGACATCCCTGTGACTGGACACAGAAATAATGTAAGTCACATAGATTTCCCTTTCCAGCTTCTCATCGTGGACAGAAAGGCACCCACGTGACTGAGCACAGAAATAATATAGGTCACGTTGGTTCCCCTTTCCAGCGTCTCATGCAGGTGAGGGGTACCCTTGTAACTAGTAATAGAAATAATCCAGTTCACATATAGATTCCCTTTTCCAACGTTGCATGGAGTCAAGGAATACGCATTTTGATGAGATTGAGCGACCCCAAAAACCGAAGTATCACTTATTTTATCAAGATGCGATCATTTATAATAATTTATGTATAGCACTTGTAGACCGATGTTACTTAAGAGTTGTATCTATTTACTCCTTTACTAACTGATCAGTCTTATTTTTAAATATTTCAACTTTCTTTTTCAAAATTGAAAAGAACCATTTATTTGTATAATTTTACGTTCTCATTAGAGAAGATATTATATTTGTGTAAATTTCAC
>NC_046659.1:52713387-52715159 GCF_010883055.1 Belonocnema kinseyi | reverse complement strand
CCTCCTCATGGTTCTGTTAAATGTCCACGTTTTGAGACACCCTGAATCCGAAAAACAGGTTTTTACTAATGAGCCTGTCTGTTGTTCTGTCCGTTCGTGTGTGATTAGTAGATATACAGGGGGGTTTGTAACGCAAGATTCCTACCTTACCGGCATCGAGAAGCTTCGACCTGTAGTGGTTCGTGTCCGTGCTAAGCACTTTCTTTAAAAAGGGTTCGTGCCCGTGCTAAGCTTTGAGATCTTTCCCGAAGGATCCTGATGACGTCACGATTGCGCAATAGTCTGTAGCCAAATTCATGTAAACAGGTTCAAGGTTATCACGTGCATGTGTAAAGGTTATTGTGGGAAAAACAAGGATGATTTATTGCTTCCTGACAGATAAGATGTTTGTTAAATGCAGATGTATAGGTGAAATTTTATATGGAGAGCTACGTATGGCATCCTGTTTTGACTATTTATTTGATTTATTGCTTCCTGATAGATGATACTTTTAACTAAAAATTCCTGCGTTTATTTGTTAAATGCGTAAAAGATGCCGGTGGACAGATGAAATCTGATATGAGGGTTATGCATAGCATCCTGTTTGATTATTAATTTAATTTGAAAATTCCTGATAGATGATGCTTTGACTAAAAATTCCTGCCTGTGAAAAATATTCTTCTGCAGTCTAGAATATTCGAGAAAAATTAGAATTTAAAAAAGATATATTTAAAGTTAATCGAAGGTAAGAAAGGAATAAAAAAGCATTCCTATGGTAGGTCATATACTCAGGGATGCTTGTTGCTTTATTCCGGTATTAAGTAGCGAGCGAGGACCAGAGATAACAGCCAATAAACTGGCAGAAGCATTCATACATCAGCAGTCTGAGGCTGCACACAAATCATTATCCTATGCTATCGTTCTATAGAGAGATCACTTTTTTTTACAGCTCGCAATCGTTCGCTTTCGTATTCATTCTTTTCCCTATGCTAGGTCCGTCAACCTCTGGATGAGGTGTATGTAGCAAGATACTGAAAACAATTTCGAGACTCGAGAGAGAGTTTATAGACAGCATAAATTTAATTCGAGACGTTTCATGGACCTTCTAGATAATTGCAACAAAGGGAGGATATAAATAGATAAAGATGGTAAATCATAGACAGCAGGTACAGTTGAGGGGGAAAAAGAGATGGAAAGAGAGAGAGAGATAGAGAGAGCTATGTAATAAAAAATTTTTTAATTCTGTAGTGGATCACTGTAACAGATTTAGAATTTTGTATTGACATAGCTAGGATATCAATTCAGCCATTTGAGATGAAGAAAATACAATTTTAAAATAAAATAAATCAGCGCCATAAATATTAGAGTTGACTGAGAAACGTTGAAATCATCTTTCACACAATAGAGTGATCTGCGAACAAAGATTAAATTTACTTACTTCAAACATTAAAATAAAGCATCATAAATAAAAAAAATAAATTCAGCAGTATTAAAATTGAACAAAAAAAAACTGTGAATCAAGCATTGAAAGTGAAGTATTGAACACATATATTAAAATGCACTATTATGTATAACAACTAAAATTATTGGGTTTTCTTAGAACCAACAGTTTGTTTTAAATCGTAGTTAAGTAAATCCATTTGAAGGGGCCAGAATGTCAAGTTAACAGAATAATGAATATATATATATTGGAAATTAGCAAATGAAACTTTCTTTCACTTAAACGAGATCCTGGGTTAACAAAGATTATCATAGAGTGCGCCACAGTCAGATTCGCTGATTTCGCTTCTAGT
>NC_046659.1:52711459-52713287 GCF_010883055.1 Belonocnema kinseyi | reverse complement strand
AGTAATGATGTAGTGAAGACAAGTAGGTACTGAAAATATTAGATTTAATGATTATATCATTTGAATTTTATGTTGTGTGACATTTGAACGTGCAAATAAAAGAAGCGCAACATTTTTAAATAAAAAAATTTTAAATTTTAAAAACTTAAAGAAACTGTAGGTAACACCTTGTTGCGCGTACTAAGTGTAATCTCCATTCATTGTACTGCACTCTGCGATGAGCTTCATGAATCCAGTTAAATAGATAAGGATTTCGTATTAATAGAATCGTGAACATACTTTTTTCTCAACTATGTCAACTTAGCAAACGAAAATTTAGTTTAATTAACGAGAGATCTTTGATTTAAGGAGATTATCATAGAGAGCACCACAATCAGATTTGCTCCTTTTCTTATAGTTGTAACCACGCTTTTTCACCTGTTTAATCTTGAACGATACTAAAATCAAGTTAAATAAGCTCTTAAAATACATGTAGAAGAATCAAAAAATAATATAGGGGGGTTGAGGAGGATATGATCATGATTTAGAGTAGGTAAATAGGTTTTGAAAATATTAGATGGAATGATAACTTATACTAAATCTTCGGTTTTATAAACTGATTTCCTAAACTACAATTAATTCAGGTGAAGGAATCAATAAATACACATACATTTTGAAAATTAAATTTATTTAACTTATTTCGTTACAATAAACGTATAAAAATTACATATAGAATTTTTTAATTTATTGTTTACTTGTACAGTGTTGGTTTCGTTCCATCAATGTTAAAAAATATTGATGACAAGGAATCTTGAATAAATAATCTCAAAATGTTAATTACATTTAACTAATTTCTAAACTAAAATAATTATTCAATAATGCCAGCCTCCCGCATTTCATTAACAGTTGAAATAATTTCGTATACATTATTTACGTTTCCAGCTAGTTGATCTAGTAAAAGAAAGCGCAATCGATCCACAAACTTATTGGGATCTTCCCAGGCATCTAACATCTTAGATTTTGCTTTTATTTTATATTCTAAAGAAAGGTCACTTTCAGCATCATCTTCCTCCTCGTCATCATCTTCCGCCTCATCATAGTCATTATCATGCTGAAAAACAGTTTTTTAACCAAACATCTTTGGTTAAAAGTGCAACTGTTTTTCAACTGTTTGGAAGAGGAGTTGGAAAAGGAGGAGGTGAAGAAAGAGAAGCTAAAAAATGAAGATGGACATGAGGAGGAGGAGGATTATGAGGAGGATGAGGGCTGAAGGAGGAGGAGGATATATAAACTCAGATTCAATGAAAAGCCATTTTTGCTGTGTCAGTGGCAAGATGACTAGCACCTGTTCTAACTGTTCCAGAACTTACTCAAGACTTGATAATTTAAAAAGACATGAGAAATACTCTTGCTCAGCCAAGAATCATAAGCAGGATGAAAGAGATTTTCATCAAATTTCAAAGGTAACTCGAAGTTTAAGACCAATGCAAGAATCTGACAGTCAGACTGATAAGGAGAGGAAAGAAATTCCTCGAAAGCACAAGATTTTCAAACTGGACCAAAAACAAGCTATTCAGAAAGCATGGAAACCACAATTCTCTCCACTGAGGAATCTATCATGCTTTACTCATAAGTCTAAAGATGAAGTGGAACCGCTTGTGAAGAAGCAAAAAGTAGAGCCAGAAGAAGAATTTGGCCAATATGACAGTCCTTCATACGTAATAAAAAATTATGCTGCTGATGAGGATATCAATGAGCATGATAATGACTATGATGAGGCGGAAGATGATGACGAGGAGGAAGATGATGCTGAAAGTGACCTTTCTTTAGAATATAAAATAAAAGCAAA
>NC_046659.1:52699052-52711359 GCF_010883055.1 Belonocnema kinseyi | reverse complement strand
TAGTTTTTCGCAGAGTCGTTCAAGAAAAATGTCGGTTTCTGCTACCTCGGTCATTAGATTACTTCTGTCCGTTTGTTGCCAAACTTGATATCTTAATTCGTTTTACGCAGTTCTCACCTAAAATTGCAGTCAAATGTTCTTTCAGGACTTGAATACCAGGACAATTTTCACATTCACTAAAATGACAAGCAGTCATTGTGACAAGCAGTCACTTCTGAAAATACAAGTAAGCCGTTCTTGCACCCAACCGCTCAATTAATCAATATTTTCGATTAAGTGAATAGTTATTTCCGATGACTTCATGCAATTTTGGATCAGTGTGAGTAATACAAAAAAATGGCATACTTGAAAACTGTTCCGCGGTATGCTGCCGCATAACGCCCGAGTGCGAGCGCGAGGACTCCCTCTACAACCGGCTCTGTAACTCAATGAATTTCAATTTGTCCATTTTCTTATTAGACATTTTTCATAGTAAAAAAGTCAAGCTTTCTTTTGAGACTATTTAAAAAAAATCGTAGATGCCTAAATTGCGATAAAAGTTAAATAAACAATTGATTTATTGAAAAAATTGTTTAGACAATTTTTTTTGTTATAAATAATAAAATAGGATGAAAGCGTGTAAAAAGCACTTTCCAAAACCCTCATAAAAATTTTTAATCGCGTAATTAGAAAGGAAGTTACAGGCGTTTGAAACTACCCCGGCAGGCATTGGGGTTGAAAATTCAACCCCCTCTCACTTGGGGAGGGTTGGTGATCCTGGTCTATAAGTTTGTGGATTAACTACTGTTGGGTAGGCGAACATATTCCCAGAATTTAGAGACAATCGAAAAACATGACTTTTTGAGTTGGGGCAGTTGAGGAATAATGCCCCATATATATATATATATATATATATTCATTATTCTGTTAACTTGACATTCTGGCCCCTTCAAATGGATTTACTTAACTACGATGTAAAACAAACTGTTGGTTCTAAGAAAACCCAATATTTTTAGTTGTTATACATAATAGTGCATTTTACTTTACGTGTTCAATACTTCACTTTCAATGCTTGATTCAAAGCTTCTTTTTGTTCAATTTTAATACTGCTGAATTTATTTTTGTTATTTATGATGCTTTATTTTAATGTTTGAAGTAAGTAAATTTAATCTTTGTTCGCAGATCACTCTATTGTGTGAAAGATGATTTCAACGTTTCTCAGTCAACTCTAATATTAATGGCGCTGATTTATTTTATTTTAAAATTGTATTTTCTTCATCTCAAATGGCTGAATTGACATCCTAGGTATGTCAATACAAAATTCTAAATCTGTTACAGTGATCCACTGCAGAATTAAAACATTTTTTATTACATAGCTCTCTCTATCTCTCTCTCTCTCTTTCCATCACTTTTTCCCCCTAAACTGTACCTGCTGTATATGATTTACTATCTTTATCTATTTATATCCTCTCTTTGTTGCAATTATCTAGAAGGTTCTAAGTTATAATCGACACGTGATGTATATAACATTGAAAAAACGCAAAAAAAGTAATGCAACATTAAAAATATCCTTGAAGTTGTTTTCGAAGAAAATTGCGTAGTAGAAATTTGATGACGTCATTGAGAATATTCTGGAAACATAGAATAAACCGCTACATCTATAGAATATATCGGTAAGGTAGATTTCTATGGTCTCTGAATTAAATTAGCTAGCTAGAAAACAATATATCATCCTCGATTTCTATAAACTGTATTCAATTTTGTATTTTTTAATTTCTATTTGACTAAATTTGGATTTAAAAGTTTCAGAGAGTAGATGTTCACGTGACCACTGTATCATTTTTTCCAATGTTTGATTCACAGTTGCCCTGCATTACATTTTAATACTGCTTGATTATTTTTGTTACTTGTGTTACTTTATTGCAAGTACGTAAATTCTAATAAGAACTTTCATATTAGACGTTCTTCATCTCAAAATAGTTGATTCAATACTACGTGGCTATCTGGTATTAATTCTAAATCTGACACAGTAACCCACTGTTCGTCAAAGGATCTCTTAAGAATCTGTTGGCATTGTCCAATATTCGTGCACAATTTTTTTATATGATGCAATTCATTTTGATGAGGCATGCTGTGAGATTTATAACTGGGAATATTCTGAAAATATAGCACGTACCAGCCACTATAGCTGTAGAATATCGGTAAGGTAGGTTTCTATGGTTTGGTTTTCATGATCTCTGCACTAAATTATTCAACTAGAAAGCAGTATATTATCCTCTATTGCTAGATCCTATATTATTATTTATGTATTAATTATTATTCCTATGCTTGATTCACAGTTTCCTTACACTAAATTTTAATATGGCTGAATTTATTCTTATTATTCTTCATAATTTATTGCAAGTACGTAAATTCTAACAAGAGCTTTCAAATTCCATGTTCTTCATCTATAAATAGTTGATTCAATACTACGAGGCTACCTGGTATTAACTCTAAATCTGTTACAGTAACTCACTATTTTTAAAAGGATCTCTTAAGAATCTGTTGGCATTCTTCAAGATTCATGCAAAAATGTTTATATGATGTAATTCATTTTGATGAGGCATGCTGTGAGATTTGTAACTGGTTTCGAGTCGCTCAATCGCAAACCCTTCTATCGACTTGTAAATTTTAGGAAATTATTTTTGTGCTGAAACATTTTTTAATACATAGCTCTCTATCTCTCTCTTTCTCCCTAAACTATACATGCTGCAAATCATTTACCACCCTTATCTAATAATATATATCTGCCTCTTTGTCTCATTGTCCTAATAGGTTCTAAGTTATAATCGTCTCTTGTGGTATATAATATTGAAAAACGCAAAAAAGAAAGTAATCCAGCATTAAAAATAACCTTGAAGTTGTTTACGAAAAAAAAATTGCGTAGTAGGAATTTGATGACGTCATCGAGAATATTTTTGAAAAATAGCATAAACTACTACATCTACAGAATATCGGTAAGGTAGATTTATATGGTCTCTGAATTAAATTAGCTAGCTAGAAAGCAATATATCATCCTGGATTTCTATAACATATATTACTTTTTGTATTTTTTAAATTTCTCTTCAACTAAAATTGGATTTAAAAGTTCTAGAAAGTAGATGTTCACGTGAACACTGTATCATTTTTTCCAATGTTTGATTCACAGTTTCCCTGCATTACATTTTAATACTGCTGAATTATTTTTGTTATTTATGTTGCTTTATTTTAATGTTTGAAGTAAGTAAATTGAATCTTTTTTAGATTATTACTCTGTTATGTGAAAGAGATTTCAACGTTTCTTAGTCAAACTCTGATATTTATAGAGCTGATTTTATTTTATAAGTTCTAGCAAGCATTTTCAAATTGTATTTTCTTCATCTCACATGGTTGATTTGACATCCTAGCTATATCAATATAAAATTCTAAAATCTGTTACAGTGATCATCTGTATGTACTCGGACGTCTTAAGAATCTGTTGGTATTTTTCAAGTCGCTCAATCGCAAAGCCTTCTGCAATATTACAAAATTCTTTTTGATTAAAAGCATTTTTTTAATACATAGCTCTTCATCTCTCTTTCTCCCTAAACTATACATGCTGCATATCATTTACCATCCTTACCTATTATTATGTCCCCTCTTTGCCAAAATATTCTAGAACCTTCTACATTATAATCCACACGTGCGGATATAATTTTTTAACATTGCAAAAATGTAGTGCGTCATTGAAAAAAACCTTGAAGTTCTTTGCGAAAAAATTGCGCAGTAGAAATTTGATGTAATTAGTTATAGAAGATTCAGCATTATAGAAAAAAATTTTAACGCTGAATTAAATCATCCTCGATTCTCGATTCTCAACCTCATCCAGAGGTTGACGGACCTAGCATATGGAAAAGAATGAATACGAAAGCGAACGATTGCGAGCTGTAAAAAAAAGTGATCTCTCTATGGAACGATAGCAGCCTCAGACTGCTGATGTATGAATGCTTCTGCCAGTTTATTGGCTGTTATCTCTGGTCCTCGCTCGCTACTTAATACCGGAATAAAGCAACAAGCATCCCTGAGTATATGACCTACCATAAGAAATGCTTTTTTATTCCTTTCTTACCTTCGATTAACTTTAAATATATCTTTTTTAAATTCTAATTTTTCTCGAATATTCTAGACTGCAGAAGAATGTTTTTCACAGGCAGGAATTTTTAGTCAAAGCATCATCTATCAGGAATTTTCAAATTAAATTAATAATCAAACAGGATGCTATGTATAACCCTCATATCAGATTTCATCTGTCCACCGGCATCTTTTACGCATTTAACAAATAAACGCAGGAATTTTTAGCTAAAAGTATCATCTATCAGGAAGCAATAAATCAAATAAATAGTCAAAACAGGATGCCATACGTAGCTCTCAATATAAAATTTCACCTATACATCTGCATTTAACAAACATCTTATCTGTCAGGAAGCAATAAATCATCCTTGTTTTTCTCACAATAACCTTTACACATGCACGTGATAACTTTGAACCTGTTTACATGAATTTGGCTACAGACTATTGCGCAATCGTGACGTCATCAGGATCCTTCGAGAAAGATCTCAAAGCTTAGCACGGGCACGAACCCTTTTTAAAGAAAGTGCTTAGCACGGACACGAACCACTACAGGTCGAAGCCTCTCGATGCCGGTAAGGTAGGAATCTTGCGTTAGAAACCCCCCTGTATATCTACTGTGATTTTTTTGTTAGTACGATAACTTTCAAAAGAATTGACAGATTGGATTGTCCTTTGGTATCCTGATGACTTTTTTTGACAAGAACAAAATTTACCAGAGTTTTAGCGTTTAACAAATTAAAAAAAAAACACGAAAATGAACATTTTAAGCCAAATAACGCAAGATATGAAAAAAGTCAAGATTAGAAAAATGTTGCTTTTTGAATGCCCTAAAAGATTATCATAACAACTTTTTTTTAATTTTCTTGAAAAATAGAAAATTGTAATTTTGACAGCTTAGAAAAATAATAGAAAATCAGGGTCGGCAATGTGAAAATGAGATTATATGAACTCCCATCTAACACAACGCTGCTGAAAGTTGGTGACCTCAGCATAAAACACTAACCAGCTATTACTCTGGGTTGAAACTACCCTCCCCCCACTCGCCCCCAACCTCTCATTAATCGAAGTTTCGTGGGATACTGAGGAAATGAGCAAATTCAGTTTTTGTAAAACAGTAAGTAGTTGCAATAAAAGGTTTAATAACAAAATTTGTTTTTAAAATGCGCATTTTTTAAACGAGAGAATTGAACTACGTATGTTTTAATATAAATGCATGTCATTAATTGTAATAATATACATTTATGGAAATGATATACAATTTGAGGGACAAATTCGAGAGCGAAACACAAGATACGTGATAAGAATGTGTTCGTCAAAGCCAAATGAGTTTTAAAAAAAGAGAATTCACTATCACCAAATTACTGTTGTCGATGCTTTGACCTTTAGTTTTAAAAAATCTGTGCACAAGTGTGGGGAATATACAAACACCGAGCGCGAAGCGCCAGATAAATATATTATCGAGCGCGAAGCGTGAGAACGAACAGTCGCACGTAAACTTGCAAGCAAAGCAAGCCGCGTGCGATGAAAATTTGCCTGTGAAGCTGGCGGATTTTTTATTTTTTCATAAAGTTATTGTTTTGCATCTTTTTTGGATAATTTTTAGTGTAGTAAATACAAATTTAATATTTTATTTTTTGGGTTTTCAGTTTTTCAGTTTTTGTTACATATTAAATTCATTTATTTATGTAAAATAAGATAAAACCTTTTTTACGCTAATTTGATTTGCTGTGAAATAAAAAAGACTAAAATTTGCTATTTCTAAAAGGGGAAAATAGAAAGTGGACAGATTACACGGGCCTACAAAATTTAAAAAATGAAATGACCTAGAGGGGTGACATACCATACTCGAAGTATTTTGACGCGCTGAACTCGAATCTGAGCTCAGAAATGAGCCATCACCTAAGCGTTCCGAGATATCCGAACCTATAAAAAAAATCCATTCGAGATGTGACGTATCCTCAAAGTTAACGAAAAACAGTGTTTTTAGCGCATTTAGGTTCGGATATTTCGCGAACTTTAGGTGATCGAGCATTTATAAGACCAGATTCGGTTTCAGCGAACCAAAATCTACGTGAAACGCTTATTTGTACTCAATCCGCACGAGTCATTCAGACCTTCGTATTTGAGAATCTTTGATGAACGATATTTCCACTTGAATAAATGTGAATCGCAAAAATAAGTAGGTCGTTTTGAAGCCCAAAACTA
This sequence comes from Belonocnema kinseyi, assembly GCF_010883055.1. Classification (NCBI taxonomy): domain Eukaryota; kingdom Metazoa; phylum Arthropoda; class Insecta; order Hymenoptera; family Cynipidae; genus Belonocnema; species Belonocnema kinseyi. Next base: position 52,705,047 of record NC_046659.1, on the reverse strand, counting down.
GCTCTATCAGATGGTTTTCCACGATTTTCGATAGATCAATTTTTCGCAAATTTATAGGCGCTCAAAGATAGTGAAAAATCTTGTTTTTTTGCACTTTTATGTTAGGATATTTCGGAACGCTTAGGTGATGGCTCATTTCTGAGCTCGGATTCGAGTTCAGCGCGTCAAAATACTTCGGGTAAGGTATGTCGCCCCTCTAGGACATTTTCTTTGTTGACCAGTGTTATCGGTATCAACTATTTAGTTCACTGCAAGAGGATTGCTGACTATATAATTCATTTCTAAAACCATTCGTCTTTTATAGTGTTTCGCTTTTTCCAAAATTTTTGTTGCGCCAAAATCAAACCGATGATCTTTATACCAAGCATGTTTAGTCATTGCCGTCAATTTGTTTGGTGGTTTGTATAACTCTTCGTGTTCTTTAATGCGTATGTTTTGCCGTACCAATGTATACTAGTAGTCTTGCGCGCGCCACGACGTGCGCCTATTTATCTTTTTATGAAAAAGAATAAATGAAAAGCCTATCTTTTCTATGTTATATGTATATATTTAATGAATGTTACAAAATATTAGTATAAAATAATACAAGACATCAAGGGATGAGTTCTGTATCTGAAACTGTAATTAATCTTTTATAATAGGATTTCAACGAATTCTTTATTTTTAGGTAGAAAATGGACTATTTTATTCCAAATGAGCTCTTTATTTATTAAAGATTAATTTACATCTAATATTGATTAATAGCATTTACTACGATTTTGTAGCTCACGTTGATGATAATCATATTCTTTAAGTAATGAACTTTGTATTTTTACGCCACAAGTTTGATAAATCAATTTAGTAAAATTTTTGAACGCGCATTTTAATAATCAACAATGGCCTTATATGTTGAAAAACACATGTAATAAGCTTGTTGCCACTTGGTAAACTCTTCCCTGAAAATCTTGGTTAAGTCTCCCCAACATTAGTTCATGCGTTCAATGTCATAAAATTTTTAGTAATAACTGTTTCATTATTCCGATTTACACCAAATCATTACACTACTTTATAAGGCAAATTTCTGCCAATTTTCGATTATTGGGCTTAGTTAAGTTTCCCACTTTCCCCTGGACTTATCACATTAAAGTTTATGAAAAACATAAATATTTTGTTTAGAATTAAAATAATAATTATTATATTTCAAATTACATTAAAATTAATGAAATATTGTATTCAAAATAACACTTTCAACAAATAACTATTTGAAAAATTATCATGTGTGTGAAAATCACGGGTGTTGTAAAAAATTTGGTTGGAGGTGGTAGATGGAGGGTCAAGGTGTTATAACTGTTTTACAGAAAAATAGTCTTTTGATGTAAAAGTTTAAGAAGTGGGACAAATTTTTTTTATGTCCTAACTGGCAATTCTTTATTTGTTTAAAATTCGTCTTTCTAGTTGAAAAATTCATCATTTCTTCTTGCTGATTTAGGATTTAACCATTTTTCTGATAATTTATTTTTTTAAACATTAATTTATTGAAGTGAAAATTTAACTTTCCATTGTTGGTTAAAAACGTATATATATTTTTAATTGCAATCTGTTTTGGTAGAGAACTCAGCTTTTTTTTTTAATTGCACTTCTTTAAGTTGAAAATTATTTTTTTAACTAAAAACTGAACTATTTAATTTTTCGTTGCATATTAAGTTAATAATTGAGGCTTCATCTGTTTCGGTTAAAAACGAACCTTTTTGATTGGAAATTCAACTATTTTCTTCAAATTTCTTTTTTTTTTTTAATTTCTATAATGATAAAATCTACTTATATCTCTTTTTGGTTAAGAAATGATATTTTTTTAGATAAAAATCATTCTATTTGTTTGAAACTTTCTAGATTTTGTAGAAAATTCGTAATTTTTTGTAGAAACGTAATATTATTGGTTGAAAATTAATATTTTTCATTAAGGATTGAGTTATTTAAAAAAAATCCTTTTCAGTTTGTCAACAACAAATTTCTTTAAAAGAAATTTCGATTCTACTATTTTTGGTTGAGAATTGATATTTTAATTTGAAAATTGACCTTTTGTACTTAATAATTTAATTTTTTTAAGTTTTAGGTTTTGGTAGAAAATTAATCCTTTTGGTTTAAATTCGATCTTTTTTCGTTAAAGATTGACCTATTTGGAAATAAATTTATCTGTTTTGATGCAGTATTTAGAAATTCAGAATTTTGTTGAAAGTTCGTTATTTTTGGTGGAAAAATAATCTTCTTAATTGAAATTTCATCTTTGTTTCGAGGATTCTATTATTACATGAAAAATTCGTTTTTTGGTGAAAAACTAATTTCTTTAAGAGAAAAGTCGATTATACCATTTTTGATAGAAAAATGAAATTTAAAAAAAATTGATCTTTTTTTGTTAAAAATATCATTTTTGTAAACCGTCTTTTTAAACAGTGAAATTAATCTTCGCGGTTGAAAATTCATCTTCTTCATTAAGGGTTTAATTTTTTTTTTTTTTTTTTTAATTCCTTCATAGTTAGTCAAAAATTAATTTATGTAAAATAAAATTGAATTAAATCATTTTTGGTAGAGAATTGATATTTGAAATTAAAAATTTATCTTTTTTAGTTGAAAATTCAACCCTTTGGTTTAAAAATGCACATATTTCGTTGAAAATAATTCGTTATTGCAGTAGGAAATTAGCCTTCTCGTTTGAAAATTCATTTTTGTGATTAAGAACAAAACTATTAAGTTGCACATTCCGTTTTTTTGTTGTTGATAATTAAATTCTTTAACTAAAAATTTAACTCGCACTTTCAGTAAAAAATTGAAATTTTGAATTACAAATTGATATTTTTGTGTTGAAAAATTAATTATTTGTTTCAAACATCGACTTTTTTTATATAAAATTAATCGTCTTGGTTGAAAATTCGTCTGTTTGTTTGAAACTTCAACTATGTGTTAATGTCTTTAAGTAAAATTTTCATTATACCATTGTTGGTTAAAAACTAATCGTCTTTTGTAGAGAATTAATTTTATGGGTAAAAAATTAATCTCTTTTATATTACTTTTAACATAGATGTCCAAATTTGACTTTTTATTGTTTTATATGGGAAAAAACGTCTTGCATAATTGACTACAAAATATTTTTTATCGCTGAGAGATTCTGCTAAATAATGTATAGAACCTGCTCGATTTTGAGTGAATTCTATCTTTTTCTAAATACTTTTTATAATATTGTTCTTGGATTGAAAATTAATTTAGTTGAAAACAATTTACATCTGTATAAGATTTCTTACCATATACCACAATATAATTACATATACATCAATGAAAAAATCATTTGTAAACAACTTTTTCGATTGAAAATGGCTTCATTAAATAAAAAATTGATGACAAAACTTTTTCGATTACATTGGTAATGTTTTCTCATCAATTGCACTTCTTTAAAATCAAATAATGTTTTAAGATTACTGCAAGATTTCTCAATAGTTCTTAATAAAATTAAACATAATTTAAATTTAAAAATAAGTGATTTTCATTTTTTATTAGTTCACAACTAAGATATTAATGAAAAAATACTGCTTCCGATTGTAAAACTGCGTACTTACAAGATATTGTGTACTTTTCATAGATTTAATAAAATTCTCTGATATAGGCCACCATTGTGTCTACTTTTTGGTGTCCAATTCGTCTGTTTTAGTTAAAATTTGAAATAATCTGTAGAAAATTTCATTTTTTGATTGAATATTAACTTTTTTAAACTAAAAACTGCATTATTCTATTTTTGTTTAAAATTTGATATTTTTGATTGAACCTTGATCGTTTTTATTTAAAAGTGGAATTATTTTTTTGAAAATTTATGTTTTTTTGTTGAAAATTTGTGTTTTTTGTTAGAAATATAAGACTACTTCCTTGAAAATTCATCTTTTTAATTTAGAATTCAACTATTTTGTTGAAAGTACCTTTAAAGTTAGTCCAAAATTAATTTATGTAAAATAAAGTTGGATTATATCATTTTTGGTAGAGAATTGATATTTGAAGTTAAAAATTGATCTTTTGTAGTTGAAAATTCAACCCTTTGTTTTGAAAATGCACATATTTAGATGAAAATTCGTTATTTCGGTAGGAAATTAGTCCTATCGTTTGGAAATTCATCTTTGTGATTGAGAACAAAACTGTTAAGTTGCACATTACGTTTTTTTTTTGTAAAAATTAAATTCTCTAACTGAAAATTTAACTATCCCGCTTTTGGCGGAACACTGAATTTCGGAATTAAAAATGGATATGTTTGGGTTGAAAATTCAATTATTTGTTTCAAACATCGTCTGTTTCATATAAAATTAATCTTCTTGGTTGAAAATACATCTTATTGCTTGAAAGTTCAACTATGTATGTATAATCAAATGCATCTATTTTAGTAAAATTTCAATTAATTTGTTGAAATTTAATTGTTTGTTGTTAAATATTAATTCTTTTAACTAAAAAGGAATTATCCTTTTTCTGGTTTCATATATTTATATTTTTAATTAAAAATTGATCTTTTTTATTTGAAAACTCCACTATTTGTTGAAAAACTGGTATTTTTGATGAGGGTTCAACTTTTTTGTTAAAAATTGATTAAAAATTCAACTGCACCATTTCAGGATGAAAAATTATATTTTTAATTAAAAATTTTTTCATTTGAAAATTCGTTTTTCTGGTACAAAATTATTTTTCTTTGTTAAAATCTTATCTTGTTTATTCAGGATTAAACTATTTTCTTGATTTTTTTTTGTTTGTTAAAAATTAATGTCTCAGGAAAATTTTAATTATATCATTGTTGGTTGAAAACTAATCGTTTTTTTTTTTAGAGAATTATGGGTAAAAAATAAATCTTTTTTTTATCATTCTTAGTATAGATGTTCAAATTCGATTATTTTGTCTTAGATTGGAAAAAATGTCTTGCATAATTTACTATAAAACAATTTTAATCGCTGAGAAATTCTGTTAAATAATGTGTAGAACCTGCCTGATTTTAAGTGAATTCTATTTTATTTTAAATACTTTTGTAAATATTGTTCTTGCATTGAAAATTAATTTAGTTGATAATTCTATTATTTGTTTCTAGAAAATTTTGTTTACTTAGAAATTAATCGTTGTGATTAAAAATTCATCTTTTTTGTCAAAACTTTTACTATTTGGTGTCAAGTTCATCTGTTTTAATTAAAACTTCATCTTTTTTGTTAAAAATTATTTTATGGGTGAAAAATTAATCTGTTTTTTATTATTCTTAACATAGATGTCCAAATTGGATTTTTTGTCTCCGATCGGAAAAAAACGTCTTGCATAATTTACCGTAAAAGAATTTTAATCGCTGAGAGATTCTGCTAAATAATGTGTAGAACCTGCCTGGTCATAAGTAAATTCTATTTTACTTTAAACTCTTTTTATAATATTATTCTTGCATTGAAAATTAATTTAGTTGATAATTCTATTATTTGTTTTGAAAAAATTGTGTTTAATTAAAAATTAATCGTTGTGATTAAAAATTCATATTTTTGTCAAAAATTTTACTATTTGGTGTCAAGTTCATCTGTTTTAATTAAAATTTTTAATATCCTGTAGAAAATTCTATTTTTTGGATTGAATATTAACTTTTATAAACTAAAAACTGAAGTATTCTATTTTTGTTTAAAATTTGATATTTTTAATTGAAACTTCATCTCTTTTGTTAAAAATTATTTTATGGTTAAAGAATTAATTTAGTTTAAAATTCTATTATTTGTTAAAAATATTTTTTTTAATAGAAAATTAATCTTTGTGATTAAAATTTCATCTTTTTTTTTAAAACTGTTACTATTTGCTGTCAAATTCGCCTGTTTTGGTTAAAATTTTAAATAACCTGTAGAAAATTTCATTTTTTTATTGAATGTTAAGTTTTACCAGGTGTATACATATGAAACCGGTATTTTTTCAAGAAAAAAACACATTTATTTCAAGAGAATGATAACAAATATTTTATTCAAAGTATGCGCCC
>NC_046659.1:52686374-52698952 GCF_010883055.1 Belonocnema kinseyi | reverse complement strand
CGCCAATTAGCACAAATGGTAAGTTCCGACAGTGCCTACAAGTGTGCCTACTGGCCGCTAGATGGCAATACCGGTTTCATATGTATACACCTGGTATATACTAAAAACTGAATTATTATTATTCTATTTTTGTTTAAAATTTGATATTTTTTATTGAAACTTGATTTTTTTTAGTTAAAAATGGAATTATTTGTTTGAAAGATCCCATATTTTGTTGTAAATTTGTGTTTTTTGTTAGAAATATAAATATGAATACCCGATACATCCATAAACCTGAACATAATTCATTCAATCCCACATTTCTTAAACCATGTATTGTTTAAAAGCACATAAAACATTGGAAGTCTATAGATTTTATATAGCTGTTTTGTTGTGAAGGTCAGGTGCAAGGAGTTTAATAGTACTTTTCTGATATTGAGTATAAAGTTAATGTAACATTGGTGTATTTTTAGTTAAAAGTTAATGTTTCAGTTATTATTTGCATTCAATAAAAACATTAAGTATTATTCATGTGATGCATGGAATTTTGTTATAAAATGTCATTGCCGATAAAAAATGCGGTAGCAACTTCTTGAGATTTTGAGGTTAATATTACATTTTGCAATTCAAGAGCGAACTGCTCTCAATAAACAAATATATCAGAAAGACGTAAGATGAAAACATAAAAAGCTATTTTTTATTTTAATCCGGATTAAAATAGTTTCTGTTTTTTCACCAAACATTTTATAAATTTGAATGAAATCTTTGTGTAATTTGTAAGGCAAATTTCAGTATAAGCTTAACTTTTTATAAGTTTTTGCAGTACATTTTCGTAACCTTTCATAGCAAAAATAACATTTGATAGATTTTTGTAGACATATACGGAAGATTTACATTAAAGTGGAGACTTGACACCAAAATTATCTAATTCTGCGACCAGCAGTTCGCTTTTCTATTCTAAAATTAATTCCTAACCTCAAAATTTCAAAAGTTGTTATCGCATTTTCCACCAGCAATGGACTTTAATAATAAATTCCATGCTTCGTAGAAATATTACTTAATGTTCATGTTTATATTAATAACAAATAATAGATTAGACATTAACTTATAATTAAAAATATACTAACCCTACCGATAGAAATCTCAGAGTATATGCTAAAGATTCTCAAGGCTCTGAGAAGCTCGGTGAAATTCTCCGCAGGCACTCAGATATATTTAATGGTCCAGATAGCTCGTTCAAATGCTTTGAAGGCTTTAAAATGTTGTTTCCGAACTTGAAATAAAAATACGATCATAAATAACAAGCAAGAGAGGCTTACATTGAAATAAGCATTCGCTCATAAATAACAAGCAGTGGTGGAAAGGTGGTGGTAAATGAGAAGCGATGATTAGTATTATCGACCTCGAAATTTGATTCGATCATTATTCACAACAGTGAACCAAAAATAATTGCGCATGTTTGAACTGTGCATCGCTCATTGGCTCTAGTTCGCGTACGTATTTAAAAATCAAGTACAGACGCGCACCGTAGGAAATGAACGTCACTCAAATCCAAGCAAGCGCAGATCAAGCCAGCTCCATTGGGATCATTTAACTTCAAGATAACGCGTGTAACGTTTTATTAACCAATTTTATATTTTTTGGTAGAAAATGAAATTGGAGTATTTTATTCCAAATGAGCTTTTTTTATTAAAAATTAATTTACACCTAATATATTGATGTATAGCATTCATTGCAATTTTGTAACTCACGTTGATGACAATCATATTCTTTAAATACTGAAATTTGCATTTTTAAACCACAATTTTTGTAAATCAATTTAGCAAAATTTTTGCACGCGCATTATAATAATTAATGACCTTATAAGTAGAAAAACACATGTAGTAAGCTTGTTGCCACTTGGTAAACTCTCCCCTGCAAATCTTGGTCAAGTTTCCCCAATATTAATACATGAGTTCAATGTCATTGAAATTTTAGTAATAACTGTTTCATTATTCCGATTTATACAAAATAATTACACTTCTTTGTAAGAAAAAACGCGATAAATGATTACTGTACGAATTTTGATTACAAGGCAGATAAATCCTTGATATTCTTGATTCAAAATTAATATTTTTCATTAAGGATTCTGTTATCTAAAAAAAAATCCTTTTCTGTTTTGGTATAAAATTAATTCTTTTGGTTTAAAATCGATCTTTTTTCGTTAAAGATTAAACTATTTTGAAACAAATCTATCTGTTTTGATAAATTATTTAGAAATTCAGAATTTTGTTGAAAATCGTAATTTTTGGTACAAAAATAAACTTCTTAATTGAAATTTCATCTTTTGTCGAGAATTCTATTATTTTATTAAAAATTCCTTTTTTGGTGAAAAATTTATTTATTTAAGAAAATAGCCGATTGTACTATTTTTGATAGAAAAATGATATTTATAAAAAATTGATTTTTTTTTGTTGAAAATGTAATTTTTTTAAAACCGTCTTTTTAAGGTAGGAAATTAATCTTCTTGGTTGAAAATTGATATTTGCGATTAAGAACAAAACTATGAAGTTGCACATTCCTTTTTTTTGTGAAAAATTAAATTGTTAAACTACAAATTTAACTATCCCACTTTTGGCGAAACTTTGAAATTTTGAATTACAAATTGATATCTTTGTGTTGAAAATTCAGTTATTTGTTGCAATCATCGTCTTTTTGCATTCTCATGATTTATGATTCGGAAAGTATTAGAATTGACGGAAATTTTACATCGCAGTTTTTCAACGGATTTCCACGTTTCGAGACCCCCTGAAACTGAAAATCAGGTTTTTACGATGGCGTCTCTCTGTCCGTTCGGCCGTCCGTCCATAAACAAGATAACTCTCGAAAAAATGAACGGATCAAATCCATCTTTGGCACACTCTTTTAAGGTCCTAAAATAAAGGACGAGTTTGTTAACCAGCCATTTTTGGTAAAAATTCAAAAACTGAGTGCGTTTTGAAAATTTTTAGGACCACTTTTTTCTGAATTTGAAAATTCTATGTATGGATATTTAAAGTATTAAAGTGGACAAATAATTTATCCTAATGACTTTTTTCGAGAAAAAAATTCCCAGAGTTATAGGATTTTCAAAATTTTTTAAAACAACCGAAATTCAAAATTTTAAGCCAAACAACGCGAGATATGAAAACATGTCAAATGAAGAAAAATATTGCTTTTTAAAATCCATGTAAGACTGTCATAACAAATTTTTGTATTTTCTTAAGAAATCGAACATTCAAATTTTGATTGCCCAAAAAATAATGAAAAAAAAATCCATTTGTGGTTAACCTATGCAAAATGCGAAAAAAAATGAATTGGCAAAAATTGTGATCCCCAAAAAAATCTACAAATTAATTAATAATGACTTCTTGATAGGATGCGTACTTTTTGTTTTATTCGTGAAAAATAACATTGAAAATAAAAAAATAAAATAAAAAGGTGTGGAAAACGACGAAAGTTACGTGAGAAAAAATGGTTCAACAAAACCTGTTTATAAATGTCTCTCGGAAATCAAGCGCGCAGCGCGCGTGTCACGATGAGAATGTGTACCTCAAAGCCTACAGAGCTTTGAGAATCTTAATCTATACTCAATGAGACAATTCAGAATATGAAGACGCCCATAAATACTGGCGCATGAAAGTGATCTTTTTGATAAAGTTTTATTAAACCATTCCAAATGCAAACAATAAATATCCGAGCGCGAAGCGCGAGATTCATCCGTCAGGTCCCTTAAGCGCGCTCAAACTTGCGAGCCTCGCGCCCAGCGCTCGATGAGATTGTGTCCGTGGAGCGGACAGATTTTTTTATATAAAATTAATCTTCTTGGTTGAAAATTCATCTGTTTTTTTTAAACTTCAACTATGTATTATAAAATTCAACTATTTTAATAAATTTCAACTAATTTGTTAAAAATTTAATTGTTTGTTGTTAAATATTAATTCTTTCATTTTGAAAATGAGAGCGAACATGCTAACCGACGTCACCAGACACTTTTTTTTGTAGGTTAATTAAAAAAGTTTTAATTTAGCAAAATGTAATTAATTTGCATAGCGCTTAGGAAATAGTATCGATTTTTTCAGTGTTAGATTCCCCCGGCTTTTTTTCTAGGATAAGAATTATTTTGCCTTCAAAATCTGGGAAATGATAGTGAACATGCTAACGGACGTCCCCACACACTTTTTTGTGGGTTTTTTATCCAAAAATTTTTGATATTGCTAACAACGTGCGTGTATATTTCGAGGTTATGTGTGTTACAATTCACCCGAGCGTTACTTCAAAACTACACAATATTTTTGGCCGAAAACTTTGGACTTACAAATAAACATAGTAACTAATCTCCCGTAACTAAACTTGTTTGCAGGCAATCAAAAAAGTTTATTTCATAAATAATTTCCAGATTATCGAAAATGCAGAGATGAAAAACGACGTAACCTCGAAATAATGCATAAAATTCTTATTTAGCACAACAAATTTTTTTTGTTATTATCCCTCAAAAAATAGTCCAGGGACGTTCGTTTTCATATTTTATAGCATCTCCGAATTTAGTTTTTAAAAATTTTCATTTTTGTGGAAAAAAAGCCGGGGAAACTGTAAGTATCACATGCCCTTAAATTAAAAATTTATCTTTTTTAGTTGAAAACTCCAATGTTTGTTTGAAAATTTATCTTTTTGATTGAGGATTTAACTATTTTCTTGATTTTTTTTGTTTATTAAAAATTAATGTGTTCAAGGAAAATTTGCATTATATCATTGTTGGTTGAAAACTAATCGTTTTTGTAGAGAATTAATTGTATGGGTAAAAATTTAATCTATTTTTTATTGTTTTTAACATAAGATGTCCAAATTCGAGTTTTTATCGTCTTATATGGGGAAAAAATGTCTTGCATTATTTACTATAAAAAATTTTATCGCTGAGAGATGCTGCTAAATAATATTTAGAACCTGCTTGATTTTAAGTGAATTCTATCTTATTCTAAATACTTTTTATTATATTGTTCTAGGATTGAAAATGAATTTAGTTGAAAAAAATTTACATCTTTATAAAGTTTCTTGCAATTTATAATAATCATTTTTGTACATACAGATTATTTGCAAAATAACAAAAAAGGAATAAAATAATAAAAAATTTAATATAATTACATATAATTCACTGAAAAAATAATTTGTAAATAACTTTTTCCATTGAAACTTATTTCATTAAATATAAAAATGATGAGAAAACTTTTTCGACTATATTGATATTGTTTTCTCATCAATTGTACTTCTTTAAAATAAGATAATGTTCTAAGATTTATCAATAGTTCTTAATAAAATTAAATAAAATTTAATTTAAAAATAAATAATTTTATTTTTTTATTAGTTCACGACTAAGATAGCTTCCAATTGTAAAACTGCGTACCTACAAGATATTGTGTACTTTTCACAGATTTAATAAAACTCACTGTTGAAGGCCACCATTGTGTGCCGAAATGTTTGAAACAATTTAATTAGTTCCAATTCACCTAACCTTAAAGCTAACAACTTACATCAAGAATTTCTGCAAAATTCTGTTATTTATTTTTAAAAATTTCTTTAATAGAAAATTAACCTTTCTGATTGAAAATTAATCTTTTTTGTTAAAACTTTTACTATTTGGGGTCAAATTCGCCTGTTTTGGTTAAAACATTAAATAACCTATTCATAATGTGTCCCCTAAGGGTTTACATGACTCCCATTCCTTACAAGCTTTCCGTTTATATATATATTTTTTACAATTTTATTCTTTCTATATATACAATTATTTACAACTATTTACGTAAAGAAGAGGTTATTATATGACAGTCCAGAGAGAATAGAGGATGATTTGACATGGGTAGAAAGGAAGATGCAGTATAAATTAAAGAAAATAGCGGAAGAGGAAAGAAAAAAAGGAAAGAGAACATAGGTCAAGTATGGGAGAATTCAGATAGATTGAGTATGGTGGGGTTGGGATGAAGAAAGGGAACAGATAGTAAGAAGTGAGGTGCAGGAAAACTAGAAGAGGAAGGAACGGGAGATAGGAAAATAAGAAATATTAAGAAGGAAAAAAAGATGATAAACGAAAGTAGGGAAGAATGGAAGATTTCTTAATGGAATATAGCAGGTTTGGAGAGAAAGTATAAGGAGCCCACTTTTATTTAATTTATTAATATCAGACTTGGAAGAAGGAATGAGGAAAAAGGGTTGGGGAGGAGTTAGGATAGGCATGGAAAAGATATATGCACTGGCATACGCAGACAACATAGTGTTGATGGAAGAGGATGAAGAAGGCATGGCGGGATTAATTACAGGATTAGAAAAATACGTAGATGAGAAAAAGCTGAATGTAAATGTAGAAAAGACAAAGATAATGAGGTTTAGAAAAGGAGGGGGAAGGAAGAAAGAATGGACAGGGAGATGGAAAGGAATAAAGTTAGAAGAAGTCAAAGAGTATAAATATATGGGATGTATCTTGCAAACGGATGGAGATTATACAGCTTATATAAAAGAAAGGATAAAAAAAGCAGCAAGGGTAATGTAACAGATATGGGAAATAGGAAAAAGAAAGTTAAAAAAAATTGGAGAAGGAGAATGTGGAGGTATGTTAAGCTGGCACGACACTATGAAGGTATAGAGGTGTAACCTATTTCATAATTTAGGGCTAATTTGGGCCCGTGGTCCTAAATTTTGGGCTCTTTTATTTTAAAAAAAATAGTGTTTGCGCTAGCTTAACGTTAAGCTGGCCGAACATTGCTGTAAAACGTGCTAAAAATAATTTCACGCAAAATTCACCTTATACAATAATTTAAGGCTCATTTAGGACTCTGGGAATATGATAATAGAAAATTAAAAAAAAAATGTTTAAATAATTTTTGTTTACAGAAATTTGCCAAAACAAAATATTTTCTTTTCTCTTGCATAATTTCAGGCTCATTTAAGGCTACTGAAAAATCATCGACCGAAGGTCGCTTGATATTTCCTTTATCTTTTTTTTTTGGTTATTCGTTAAAGTTGTGCCACTTTAACGTTATAAAAAATACATAGAGAAAACACATTTTTACTGCTCGCATAACTTAGGGCTAATTTAAGGCTAATTTGGGCCCGTGGTCCTAAATTTGGGCTCTTTTATTTTTTGAAAAAAATAGTGTTTGCGCTAGCTTAACGTTAAGCTGGCCGAACATTGCTGTAAAACGTGTTAAAAATGATTTCACGCAAAATTCAACTTATACAATAATTTAGGGCTCATTTAGGGCCCTGGGAACTTTATAATGAAAAATAAAAATAATTGTTTGAACAATTTTGAACCAACTTATTGTTAAGCTATTGCAAACACTATTTTTCACAAAAAATACGAAAGCCCAAAATTTGGGACTACGGGCCCAAATTAGTCCTCAATGAGCACTAAATTATGCGAGGAGAAAAAATGGTTTTTATTGTTTTCTTCATGTATTTTTTATAACGTTGAGGTGGCACAACACCATGTATAACCAAAAAAAGGGTAAAGGAAATATCACGCGACCTTCGGTCGATGATTTTTCAGTAGCCTTAAATGAGCCTGCAATTATGCAAGAGAAAAGAAAATATTTTGTTTTGGCAAATTTGTTTAAACAAAAATTGTTTAACATTTTTTTATATTTTTTAATTAGCCCTTAATGAGCCCTAAAATATTCTATAAGGTGATTTTTTTGTAAAATCATTTTTATAACGTTTTACAGCAATCTTGAACCAACTTATTGTTAAGCTATTGCAAACACTATTTTTTACAAAAAATACGAGAGCCCAAAATTTAGAATCACGGGCCCAAATTAGTCCTCAATGCGCCCTAAATTATGCGAAGAGTAAAAATGGGTTTAATTGTTTTCTTCATGTATTTTTTATAACGTTAAGGTGGCACAACACCATGAATAACCAAAAAGAAGGGCAAAGGAAATATCACGCAACCTTCGGTCGATGATTTTTCAGTAGCCTTAAATGAGCCTAAAATTATGAAGGAGAAAGGAAAATATTTTTTGTTGCAAATTTGTTTAAAAAATAATTCTTCAAATAAATTATTGTAAAATTCAAATACCATATTTATGGAGCCCCAAGTGAGCCTTAACATATGATATCGGAAGAAATTTGTTTACTTCATTTTTACTAGAATTATTTAAACAAAAATTGTTTAAACAATTTTTTTAAATTTTCCATTATCATATTCTCAGAGCCCTAAATGAGCCCTAAATTATTGTATAAGGTGAATTTTCCGTGAAATAATTTTTAGCACGTTTTACAGCAATGTTCGGCCAGCTTAACCTTAAGCTAGCGCAAACACTATTATAAAAAAAAAATAAAAGAGCCCAAAATTTAGGACCACGGGCCCAAATTAGCCCTAAATGAGCCCTAAATTATGAAATAGGTTACATCTCTATACCTTCATAGTGTTGTGCTAGCTTAATATACTTAGAATGTGGTTATTTGGTAGGCTGGTATGGCCGGTGTTAGGTTATGGAGCAGAGATATGGGAATGGAAAGAAAGGAAAGATATTGAGAGTTTACAAGAAAGGTATATAAGGTGGACACTAGAGGCAGACTGGAGGACGCCAGGATATATTGCGAGAGAAGATGCGCAAGGGATAAGTTAAGTATTAGAGCGGGAAAGAGGGCATGGAATTTTTTGACGAAGCTGAGGGAGGGAAAGGAAGGGTAGTTGGCGAGAAAGTGTTTGATGGATGTAGAAGAGAGGAGAGGGAGGACAATCGAATTAACGAGATGGGAAGAAGAAAGGAGTGAGTTCTTTAATGATAGAGAAATAGAAGACGGGACTAGAGTAAACTATGAAGAATTGGAAAAAGGGGAGAGGGGAAGACAATTAATAGAAAGATGGGGGGCGATTGAGGAATCAAAATACAATAAATGGTATAAGATGATAAAAAAGGAAGGGGTGCCAAAGTATTTAGAAAAGTGATGGGGAGAGAGAAGGTGGACCAGAATAGCAAGATTTAGACTGGGAAATGAGATAAGGGAGGGGATGTACTGGGAAAAAGAAGAGAATAGAAAGTGTGGAATATGTAAATGGGAGGAGGAAACATGGGAGCATGCATGGGAAGGATGTAGGAGAGGAATGGAAGATAAAGGAAGCTGGCAAGAAAATGTGGTTAAGATTCTAGAGGAAGATGGATTAGGAGAAGAATGGATGAAGGAGTTCGACGGTGCTAGAGGAGCGAATGAGGGAGAATGAAATAATGCACGTGAAAAAGGTAAATGGAGGTATAAAAAAGTGAAAAAAAGGAAACTGAAGTCACTTAGATTAGAAGCGTGAAAATTGTAAGTAATGGTAAAGTAAAAGTTTAGTAGAATAAGATGCGTTTTCGTTATCATGCTTTCTCTCTTGCTTGCTCTCCCGCTTTCGTTAGCTCGCTCACTCGCTTGCTAATAATTCGTAACTTGCATTGGTATTAAAACAGACGAAATTTCATTGTCCCGTTTAAAAAAATTTGAAAATATTTTTTGCAATTCATTTTGAATTCACCCTAAATTACTATGAGTTTATTCTAAATTTTTTTCCATTTTTTTTTCAAATTTACTAAATTCTATTCATTCGATAAAGTTTGTTAAAGTTTTTATTTCATTCACACTGAGGAAACGAACCGTTAACCGAGCTGGATAAATAGCCCGGTTAAAGATATATTATTTAAAAAGAACAGAGTAAAGGTTGTAAGTAATCATGTGCTTGTTGCTATCACAGCCAAGTTAAAATGGTTAAAGTCAAATGGTAAAAAATAACACATTACTTGGTTGTCAGAACCGAGGTTGATTCTGCAAAATTTGAATGAGTAGTTCTTTGCTAAAATAAAACGATTTTTTCGGTTAAAACAAACAAATGCTTCTCAATAAATTTTAACCAAGCTGCACCTAGTAGTTATATTTTCACAAGCAAACTAGTCACTTTTTACACAACCAATATGCTTCTTATTTTTTCTCAAGTATAGTGTCTGTTTTTAATCAACCAAATTTACTAGGTTCTTTTTTAACATTCTTAGTAGCTGAATCTAACAAATTGAAGTTGATAAGTTTCAACCAAGTGCTTTTGAACTTGGTAAAAGTTAACCAAGTTGAGTTGCGAGTTTTTAACCGAGTAGAGATATACTTTTAGCAGAATTGCGCAGGTGTCGCAGTAAGGACAGTCAAAGGGGCCGTTGTCTGCGCAGTTAAGAAAGGAGCCATCACTAGCATCGTTATTAGCGTCATTTCGCTTCGACTCCATTCTTTTTTTGTTGTGATTGGTAGGATTCAGTTGCGCGTCAAAAAATAGTTATGTGAAATGTGTTTTGTTACAATTCTCTCCCATAATTATTC
Source organism: Belonocnema kinseyi (assembly GCF_010883055.1). Lineage (NCBI taxonomy): Eukaryota > Metazoa > Arthropoda > Insecta > Hymenoptera > Cynipidae > Belonocnema > Belonocnema kinseyi. Next base: position 52,688,620 of record NC_046659.1, on the reverse strand, counting down.
TAGAGTGCTTACCGACATCATCCGTACGACAGAGATGTACATTATCAGAATGAGAGAGAGCTTAAAAACGACCCTAACCTCAAAATAATGTACATGCATAACATTTTTATTTAGCACAATAAACTTGGTTTGTTATTATGTCTCAAAAACAGTCGAGGGACGTCCGTTATGATATTTTATTGTATCTCCGAATTCTTTTCTTTACTGAACTGTACCCTAGTGACCACACGACACAGTATCACGTGCCCCTAAATCGAAAAATTATTATTTCTGACACGAAAATTTTTGAATAAATAAGTTGATGTTTGTCGTGCATAATTAATTATTTTTAAGCAATAAAAATTATTATTAAGTAGACAATTATTTTTAGATTGTTATCATAAAATATTATTACAATGAATGCAGTGAGAATGCAGTCGGTTGCGACAGCCAAGTACATTGGTTACTGTAACCGATTAGGTTAGTTGGCGTAGCAGACACTCGGTTGCAACAGCCAAGTACATTGGTTACTGTAACCGATTAGGTTAGTTGGCGTAGCAGAGGCACTTGGTTGCGACAGCCAAGTACATTGGTCACAGTAACCGAGCAGGTTAGCTACCGCAACAGAATGAGGTTGGCTAACATAACAAAGTAGGTTGCTAATTTTAATCAAAAAATTTTAGCCAATATAACTTGGTTAAATTTTACAACGAAGTTTGCAGGTGCTATATTAGCAGCAGTCTTACTTGGCTATTTTCAGCAGAATTTTGGTTATTTTCAACAAGTATGTTTTCTCAGTGCATCTTGAAGTCTTAAAACTCACCCTAAATTTGGAGGCATTTGATCAAATTCTTTTGAAGTTTCTTTAATTTTTCCCTAACTAATTTCAAACTCATTTTTGAATTTATTGAATTATGATTGTACAAAATGTAGAACTAATTTAGTTAGTTAGTTAGTTTAAATAAGTTTGTTTTGGAAATGTTATATTAAAATTTTTATTAACTAATTAAAAATTGTACATTTCAGTATTTTTTTTCAAATATTATATTTATTTTATAAAATATTATCTTAAAACTATTCAGATTCTACGTTTTTAATGTTTTAAAGAATGGTTGCGTATCACATTCCCCGATTCGACGAAATTCGTATTGTTTTCTCATCAATTGTACTTCGTTAAAATAAAATAATGTTTCGAAAATACTGCAAGATTTATCAATAATTATTAATAAAATTAAATTAAATTTAAAATTTAGTAATTTTGTATAATTTGACAACTGAGATATGAATCAAAGAAGAATGCTTCCAACCGTAAAACTGCGTACCTACAATACATTATGTACTTTTCACAGATTTAATTAAACTCACTGATGAGGGACACCATTGTGTGCCGAAACTTTTGAAACAACTTATTTAGTTTCAATTGACCTCACCCTAAAGTCAAAAACTCATATAAACAATTTCTACAAAAAATATTAACCATTTTTTTAGTTTTTAAACAATTTCTTCCCGATAAATATTTTAAAAATCGTATTTAATGAATCCTATCCCTGCGTGACAAGTCGTGAAGATAGCTCAGATCCCCACACTGAAAAAAATAGTTGGTTGGGACAACTAACAAAGTAGTAGGCCCAACTATTTTAGTTTGTAATATATGCCGCTGCTATTAAAGTGGTTGAGGCTACTACTTTTATTCGCAAGATTGGTAGTAGTTGCCCTTACTACTTTATTTGTTCTCGCTACAACTTTCGATGGTAGGTACTACTTTCAAGCAGATGTGTTTACTACATCAAATAGTAAGCGTTACTACTTCACTTAGTAAGTCTTACTATTAACTTAGTTATTTTACAAATAAATTAGTTGATCTTACTACTTAAAGTAGTCATCCTTACTATTATATAATCTTATATAATATTGCTATTCAATCTCATATTTTCTTACTATTCATATAATTATATTCATCCCACTGGAAAGCTGAATCGTCACGGTGATGTATTTATACAAATTAGGGTACCTTTTCACGGAGGCCTGTTTTGAAGTATTCGTTGAATTTATATGACAAATCGAGTTCACATGTAGGTTATCAATCAAACAAATTTGACTTAATCCAACAAAGTAACTAAAAATAAATCCTATGAAATACATTTATTCCAAGATTATTTCAAAATAGACCTGCGTGAAAAGGTGCCCTAGGGCCTAGGCGTAGGCCGTAGAGGACGCCCTAAGGATCTATACGATGCTCTTCAATATTTTCCACGTGTTTACACTTT
>NC_046659.1:52674968-52686274 GCF_010883055.1 Belonocnema kinseyi | reverse complement strand
ACTACAATTACTATCCTTACTAATGTAACCTTCATAGGAGGACTAACGGCGACTTGTTGCCGTACAAAGCTGGTTAGTTACTGTTACCATCGAAGTAGTTGTAGCTTATACCAACTCTACTAATGAGGAGCTTCTTGTCGCAACTAACCATTTTTTTCAGTGCACCCTTCATAATTGCATGACACTTCTTATGACCCCCTCCTCATGTGAAAATCAAAAAATTCTAAGGATAAAAAGGTACAATACAATACAAATGTATTTTGTCATAAAACTCAGGACAAAAATTCAACAAATATCGAGCATGAAACTTTGCTGTCATCCACCGAATCTTTGTCTAGTCATTCATATTCTTCTTCATTTTCAAAGCTTTTGGTAACGGCTAGAAATGATTTTTTCAGAGCAGCTGCAATTCGTACCATACGAATTTTTGAAGATGAATCTGAAGCACAAAACGACTTTTGATGACATTGCTGTCTGTTTATAGCTGCGACATAAAGATGTATGGAATATTTTTGTGTTGAGAGAAAACTTCTTTTTAAAGTGTAGTATAATCAATGAATACTTAATTTTGTTTTTTTATATTATTTAAAATCAGAAACCTTTTGGAGGAGGAAAATAATTATTTATATTGTTTAAACAATATTTCTGATATTTATTTAAAAAATTAAGTTTTGTCCCCATTTTTTTCTGAAAATCTCTTTATATAGTAATTTCAGAATAAAAAAAGTTGTTAAAATAAATTGTATGTCAATAATTATATATTTACATCGTAAAAATTTGATGCGTGGGTCAAGATATATGTACGTGTTTGACACACTATTGCGTTATATTTAGTTAAAATTTGAAGTACTTTGTTAAAAATGTGTTGTTTGGTGCATGGCTTTAGTTGAAAATTGATATATTTGGTTGACGATTTTAATTTTTTTTAAAGTCCTTCAAATTTGTTTGATTCTTTATTTTTAAAATAAAAATTAACCTATTTCAGGTGAAAATTCACCACTTTAGTTAAAAATTCATCTATTTGATTAAAGCTTTAACTATTTTTTTGAACATTCGGTTTTTTTTGTAAAAAATTAATTTTTTTTTATTGAAAATTATAGTATTTTATTTGTGGGTAAAATTTATTTTTCTCAAAAGAAAATGCAACTATTTGGCCGAAAATTTGTTTTTTATAGTTGAAAATCCAATAGACTGTTTAAAAATTCGTTTTTTTTTCTTAAATTCGCCTTTTTCTCCAAAAAATTAATCTTCTCGGATGCAAATTCATATTTTCGGTCAAAAATTAAATTATTTAGTACAAAATTATTCTGTTTTGAGAATAATAAAGTTTTGTAAATTTCATTATATTTTCAGTAATGTCTGATATAGAATATTAAATTTCTCGCTATTAATTGTTTAAATACTAAATAAATAAACACATTTATAATTGTGTTATGTGTATTAATTTTATGTCACTGCCCTATTATATAAAAAAATTATAAGTAATTATTCGAAAAATTTTTGCTGTATTTTGATTGAATTTTTAGCTATTTATGACTGAAATATGAATAAAAATAGAAATATCTGTTTTTTTTTAAATTTTTGATGAATATCGTATAACAAATTTTTTTACACTTAAATATCATTACCATTGTTTAAACAATAGAAATACTTGTTTCCCCCCTCCAAAAGGTTTCTGTTTTTAAAAAATCCGGATGACCCTCCTGACCCCTTCGTGATAAACCATGGTGATAATTTTGTCTCCCCCCCCCCCATACTTCCCTAGGCGCGTCACGTAATTTATGGACGACCCCTAAATATAATATTGAATGAATTTGAGAAGTATTAAATTCGGTTAAAAGCTTTATGTCATTGTTTATTCAATTAATTATTGTTTTTCTTTCAAATTTCCTTCAAACTGGGTACGGATGGTTTACGTATAAATATTTCTTAAACAATGACATTTGTTTTAACTATTAAAACATGGTTAAAATATTCTTTTTGTACACTATATAGTCAGAAAAATAATGTCTTGCCCAACCCCCCGTGAAAACGCGCCATTGCATGCACGTGAAGCAAGCGTAATCGGGCGCTCGCTGGGAAAAATGGAGAGGGCCTGAATAGTTCTGTAACGCTGTATTAGCCAGGCTCTAGCTAGAACTTCTGAGCAGGCCCTAACGAGAGTGCCCTTTTATAGCCCGATGATTAGTAAGGCTCCAACTAGACACTTTCTCTTACCTGATGAATATTTAATTGAGTTGAATATTTAATTGATATGACAAAAAAGGTATTTAAAAATAAATATTAATTTATTGCGAGTATTTTGACTTGAAATATTAATGGCCCTGCTTAGAATGAAGACATATATTACATTTTTAAACATTATGTCATTTTTTTTTATTGCGTTTTTTTTGCGTTGTAGACTACTTTAAAACTTTTTATAATGACAGGAAATGCAATTGTTTCTGAACATTTACAGTTTTTCATAAGGACGGAATTTTTTCTTTAAAAAAAACAAGATAAGATAGATTTTCCATACCTATACGAGACACGAAATTCTTCACTAGAATCTGATGGGCACTCATCAGTTTTTTCTAGACTAGATATTCTGATAGAGGCCCCAACCAGTTTTTTCTTTACTAGATACTTCGATAGGGGCCCTATAATCAGTTTTTTTGCAGACTAGATATTATGATAGGGACCCCATCGGAACCCAACCTCAAATAAGGAAAGATGGGGAAATTTCTGCACGGGTATATATAAAACCACGCAAGTAAGAGTATGGAGAAAATTATATTTAGCTTTAAAAAAAATGAATCGCTGAACCCCGAAGTCTCCTTTCTGATAAGTACGCTATTTGTTCCTTTCGCTTATAATTAAAATTTTTCAGTAACACCAATAATCTTTTATCTGCTTTAAATGCTTGTCTTCAAGGAGGATAGGACAAAAAGTGTAGTGTATCGAAAAAAACTGCTTAGAAGTAATTGATCAAAATGCACGGAGAAAACACAGAATTTGCAATTGGGTATAAGTGAGTAAAAATTAGGTGTAAATGCTCAACGGTATGGGAAAAATATTAAATGTTCATAAAACAGTGCAATTTTTGAATTGTAAATAGTAGTAATTCTTAAATAAATGGCAAGAATTGCATTACTGACATATTAAAATTTATGCTTGTAAAAATTAACAAACTCAAAGCTTTAAATAAAATTAATCATGAATTATTTTTGTATGCAGCCAGAAATTTGAACAGAATTTTTTCCATTCGTCTTTAATGAAGGTTCTCAAATCACCTACGTCCACCGCCTACGGCTTTGACAATTACATTTTCACAACGGCATTCGCGATCGATAATTAGGTTATAGAATCAATTCTCCTGGAAAAATAAAACGATGTAGACAAAATTGAGTAACCTACAAGAAGTAGGTATGTTTTTCAAAATAATTTTAATTAAAAAAGTAAACATTTTTTTTTAATTTACTAAATTGTGACATTCCTTAGGCTTTGATTTCCTTCGTTTAAACTTCAGTTCTAAGAGAACTCTACTTTAATTATTTTAGAACATTTTTATCTAGGTTAAAATGTTATGTATGGTTTATAAATAATGGAAAGTATTATATAAAATATTCATTTGTTTTATGCATTTTTGTATAAAACAAATGAATGTTATATGTAATACTTCATACTATATATAAATTATAAATCATTTTCTCGCCTGGTTAATTTGTGTCCAGTTGAAAAAATGCATCATGATAATTGGTAAGTCTCGTTAAAATCTACTAAAAACAACGCTTTACGGATCTCTTAAAAACATAAATTGCATATTTTTGAAAATGATCTGACTTTTTGAATTTTGGTCTGATTAGAACATTTTATCAAAATATATTTTATATTTAGCTGAAATTTGGATTCATATTTCTTAATCTAAAAACAAAATTGTTCTTTCCATTTATTGAAAATTTGCAAAAATTTTATAGGTATATCATTTTTTTTATTTTTATCGAAATTAAAAATGCCATTAGGATAATTGAGCGTATGGATTCCATAACGTCCTTAGCGCTCGGACTCTCTCTGCCAGACGCTGTGCCTTGCGAAAATGCGGAAAATTTTCGAAAATTACCAAATTCGGAAATTTACCGCGCAAAAAATATGACTATATGCGGCTCGACGAACCACAAAACTTTTATGAAGAAATTTTTTAAATCAAGTCGATAGTTTTTTGTACTAACAATTAAAAATCGGAATTTTTCATTGTACCGAAATCAAAGACTTTTTAAACTAAATTCGCGAAAACCCGGCTTCTGTTCGACGAAATGATCTCGTTTTTTTTCTCCAAATAGAAAAACCCCTTCCGATGCCAATTATGTTTTAAAAGTAGATTTCTTTTTTATATTTGCAACATAAAAATTATTGTAAACAATTACTGTCAGAAATCGTTTCCTGAGACTTTGGCGCACAAAAGTCTGCAGGGAAGTTTCGCGGACAGAAAAGTTCCAGTGAGAAAGTTGTTCTTGATGTTTAAGGAAAACTATGACTAAATTTGAGCTAAATCGTTCTTTTTGTTTAAGAGATGTAAGGGATTTTTTATTGCCGCGTTCGAACTCTAAAAGTAAACAACTAAACAACAAAACTAAACATTTCTCTTTACAATGAGCTATAGAATACGAATAAAGTATTATTTTTAACATGTCACCACCATAAGTGTTTTATAGGGTTTTTTATTGCAAATTGCTTCTAATATATGAAATACTACTTTATACTCATAATTAGATGTTTACGAAAATAGTTTGAACAATTTATCAATGTTTTCAAAAATTGTCTCTTAAAATAATGATAGAAAGTTGCGGTTTTTTCAAAACGTTTCCAATTTTTAATTAAACTTAGGTGATACTGAATTATTGTTAACAAAAATAATCATTTAAAAAATTTATTATTCTTGTTAATATTCAATTTCAATAATGCTGGACAGTTGCGGTTTTTTCTGAACTCTTACATTTTTCTCCACTTTTTACTAAGTGGTGTAATAGTTAATGCAAGTTAAGAAACATTCCTATTTAGAGAATTGTTTATTGTTTATAACTATCTTTTCATAGAGTAATGCTAGAAATATGCTTTTTTCCTAAATATTTAGTTTTGCTTAGACTTTGTAGTTACAAAAAAAAAAAAATAAAAACTCAAAAAGAATCATTTTTGAAATAGTATTGTATTGTTTTAAATATATTTTTTGGTTTTTTCTAATTAAAAAAATAATTAAAAAAACAAACTATCTTACACAAGCGACAGAAACATAGAATGGAATATAGTATAGGAGTAGGTGGGAGGACTAGGTCTGTAAATGAATTGTGAAAGTTTTGTTTTGAATTATAATAAGCAGTTTTTTGCAAAACGTAATAGAAAAATTTGGTGTTGCACATATTTTATTATCAGCCCCCCCCCCCCCCTTCTACCCTGGATAATCCCTGGAATCCATGTAGAAAATTTGAAAAGCATATATTTCAAATATCCGTTTTATTTGAGAAGGAAATATACATAGAAAAGATAGAGATTGCTTTAAATATGATTCTTCATCAGGTTTATTCATTAATTTTTCATAAATAAAAAGGCAAAGCAAAATGAAACATTTAAAAAATAAGAATTTTCTTGCACTGATCTGAGAGAAGATAGTTACAAACAATAATAAATTAAAATTTTACAAATAACCGCAAGTACCTAACAGCAACATCAGAGAAGATACTTTTAAGCAATAATAATTTTTTTGTGCAATTAAGTTTGTCAGATTTTTCTAATTATTACCTGGCTCTTAATTATTCAATTATTTAAACAATTAATTTTTCAACATTCATTAATTATCCACCCCACTTTAATAGGAAACTTGGTTGATGAGAATTAAGAATCACCTAAGTCTAATTGAAAATGGGATAAAAAGTGGAAAAGTTAAAAAAAAAACCGCATTTCAAATGATTTACAAAATTGTCCAAACAGAATCTAGAAGATTTAAAGGTAAATTTGTAAAGATTGAGAAAAAAGTCGAAGATTTTTAAGAAGTTTGAAATACTTCAAAAAGATGAAAGATTATTCTTGAGATTCCTGGAAAACATTTTTATGACGTTTGATTTAAAAAAATAATTATTAAAGAAAATTTGAAAGTGTATCAAAACATTTCAAAGATTTCCACAAGTTTAGAGAACATCTAGAAGATGAAAGGGCAATTTTGATCATTTTTTTTTAATTTTGTAAATAGTGGAGTCAGTTTAAAATATAACTTCCAAACTTCTAAAAGTCCTAAATATCTTTAAAGCTGAGTAGAATTTTTCCTCATATTTTGTAATATCCCGAAAAATGAAAAATAAATACCTTTTTGACATACGTATAATCTTCAAATTTTTAAAAAAAATTTCAAGAATATTTATATAACCTTAAAATCAAATAAACAAATAAATCTAAAAAAGAAATTATATTTAACTAAAAGGAGCAGAGGGAAATTGAACATTTAAGAAGAAACCAGCACATTTCTTCATTTGCATAAGAGAAGACAGTTATAAACAATAAATTCATTAAAGAACTTTTTATTTACATTGATGATTATTACCATAATAAGTAAAAATCGGCTAAAAAGTTGAAAATTTCAGAAAACCCCGCAACTTTTCAGCATTATTCAAATTAGGTATCATTAGCAGTAATATTAAGTTATTTAAAAAATTAATTTTTCTACATTAATTATTTATCCACCTCACTCTAATTGTAAATTGGACAAACTGTTACAATTTTCAGAAAAAACCGCAACTTTCCGATATAGCATTATTGAGATTGAATACCTTTAACAATAATAATAAATTGTTTAAAAAATTATTTTTATTACCAATAATTCAGTATCACCTGAGTTTAATGGAAAATTGGACAAAAATTGGAAAAGTTATGAAAAACCGCAACTTTCTATCTCTATTCTAAGAGAACATTTTTGAAAACAATGATAAATTGTTTAAACAATTTTTGTAAGCATTTGATTTTGAGTATGAAGTAGTATTTCATATATTAAAAACAATTTGCATTAAAAAAACCTAAAAAAATAATAATTAGCACCAAAAAATCACAAAACTAATTTTTTCAGTTATGGAGTTTTTGCAGGGCCCTATAAAACAGACTTATGGTGGTTACATGTTAAAAATAATACTTTATTCGTATTCTATAGCTCATTGTGAAGGGAAATGTTTAGTTCCAATACTTCCAGATGATGGTAAGTCTCTCTATACTGTATTTTTTCTTGAGATAAAAATTCACAAAGCTAAAAAAGCCAATTTTTTTCACTTTATATATTGTTGCTCAGTGACAAAAAATTTAAAATCCCAAACCAAAATTCTCTTAAAAATTTAATGCTGTACATTTCTAAAAAAAAACGTTGAAATCGAATCGACTTGAGTCGAGTGCGCGCGCGGTAATAAAAAATCGCTTACATCTCTTGAACAAAAAGCAGGATTTAGCTCAAATTTGTTGAAAGTTTTCTTTAAACATCAAGGAACAACTTTTCCATTGGAATTTGTCTGTGCGCGAAACTTCCCTGCAGAATTTTCTCCATCAAAGTCTGAGGAAGCGATTCCTGACTGTAATGGCTTACAATCATTCTTATGCTGCAAACATAAAAAATAAATTTACTTTTAAAACATAATTGGCATCAGAAGGGATTTTTCTATTTGGAGAAAAAAAACAAGGTCATTTCGTCGAATAGAAGCCGAGCTTTCGCGAGTTTAGTTTAAAAAGTCATTGATTTCGGTACAATGAAAATTTCCGGCTTTTAATTTTTTGTAACAAAAATATCAATTTGATTAAAAAATTTCGGTATAAAATTTGTGCGGGTAGTCGAGCCGCATATAGTAATATTTTTTGCGCCGTAAATTTCCGAACTTGGTAATTTTCGGAAATTTTTCCGCGTTTCCGCAAGGCACACCATACTGCGAGAGCGAGTCCGAGCGCTAAGGACCTAATGGAATCCACAAGCTCAATTTGCAAGTACAGTATCTCTGGTTACACCTTGCACACAATGCCCTCAGCTGTTTCGCGGACACTGTAATAACGTATTCGGTTATCTTGCACTGGTGCACTCCGATCTGCACCGACGCAGGTCGGAGTGAGAAGGAAGAAGTAAGACGAAGTAATCTGAGTGCTCTTGGAGTGCACCAGTGCAGGATAAACGAATGCGCTGCTATAAGATTCAGGTGATTAGCCCAGGGCCGCGGCTCCCGATAACATCTACAAAACATCGTATCGAGACGGTCCTGTAACTCGACGCCGATTGGCTGACGGGCTAGACCACGTGCGCTTACAGTGTCCGATACGTCGAATCCCGAAAGGTGACAAGTGTCCGATGTTCGAATGTGGTTTTGTCGTGTATTAAAAAATTTCAAAAACTCTTAACAATTTTATTTGAAATTTTGAAAAAGCTCTAACTTTTTGAATTTTGGTATAATCGAAAAATTTGACTGCGAGATAGTTTTTAAACATAGTCTGTGTCTAGTGAAATTTGAATGAAATATCCTAATCTATCAGAAAATATTTGTAGATTCTCATTCATGAGAGTGTAATCGCAATGTAATCATCCAAATTTTCTATCTCTGGTTTTTAACGGATTTTTCTGTTTCGATACTCACGGAGAGTCCGAAAATCATAAAATTTTCTCGGTGCTGTCTCTATGTTTGTACATCTGCTTATATGTCTGGTTGTATGCCTGTATTTATGGTTACCTGAATGTTGTAGTCACGCTAATTTTTGAAGGGTTTGTCCAATATAGTCAGCCTTTGACACGCGAAATGTGTGAAATTCAATTATGATGAAAATAAGAAAAGTTAGGCTTTTCGAAATAATAAAAAAACATTTTTCTGTTCGGACTAAGAATTTTCAATTCAAATATCTACTATATATAAAATATATTTCGAAACTATTCCCATGAAATTGTTTGATTAGACCAAAATTCAAAAAGTTAGATCATTTTTAAAAAAATGCATTTTATGTTTTTAAGAGATCTGCAAAGCGTTATTTATAGTAGATTTCAACAAGGTTTACAAATTATCATAATGAATTTTTTTAATTGGATACAAATTAACAATGTTAATCTGCATTAATTAATTGGAGTTCTTTTAGAACTGAAGTTTGAACAACTTATGTGCTATTCAATTTCGTCCACATAGTTATATTTTTTAAAGAGAATTCACTCTATAATATAATTATCCAGCGCTAGGCGGGAGTTCTGCACCGCAATGAGAAAGTAATCGTCAAACCCGCAGGTGCGTTGAGAACCTTCTCTAAAAAAAATGGAAAGAAAATTCAGTTTCTATTTATGACTGCATTTTTTAGAAGTTTAAGTCACAGTTGTCGATTTAAGTAAAAATATTTATGATATTTGAAAAAATGTAGTTTAAGTGTACGTATTAAACGTACGAAAACGAGCGCGAAGCGTACCCGCGCGCCCCGGGGGGCGCAATGAGAAAGTGCTCACACACCAGGCATATTTTTTCCTACTTTTTAATAATTTTCAAAAGTATATAACTTTTCTACTTTTCATAAAAATTGAAAATTTTGTTTGAGATGATTTGAAAGTCTTTTATCCACTTATAAGAAACTTTGACAATTATTTCTAAAATCTAAAAAAAAAAATTCAAATTTTGAAAATGCTCTAAATTTTTTAAATTTTGGTTCGAATTATCTGTTTAACGAAGTTAGCCGACAAAATTTTAGGATTTTCGATCTCTGTCAGTTCTGAAACGTAAAGATCCGTTAACAATCAGAGTTCGAAATTTTGGACAATTACAATACACTACAATAATTAGAATTTTAAAAAGTGACCAAGATATAGAACTTATTTTTATAATAAGAATGAAAAGCAATAATTTCAATCAAGAAGGAAAACCCTTCTGACTATCCGAATATTTAGTTTTGTTATTTACTAATGAGACCCAGAGGTTTCGTTGGCCCCGGGTAAAAATATTTGGTCTTGATTTTATCTTAGGTAAAGACTAATTCAATGCAATTTCAAGTTATTCTTTATGACTAGCTTCTAAGACGGAACCATCGACTAACGACTTAAAGAATGAAATTCGCGTTTTGGGATCAATACACACAAAGGTCATCACTGATCCGTTTTAAATTTATAGAATGTTTATATTGTCATAAATTATTAAAATAATTTTCTTTGAAATAAATTTAGTACATTTATCAAGAATTACATTTCTTATTTTTTAAGGGCTTCTTAAGCCAATTCTATACGACCCAGAAGTTAGCTATGCATATAGATTTGAAAATTCGACCTTGAATAAAAAATGAAATAATAGACGTAGCCATATCTCAGACGTCTGAGCCATATCTCTCGGTGTTTTTTTTCACTTTTTTCAAAAAGTCATTTTTTAAGCAATTACGTTGTTAATTAACCTATATCCTTCATTGTGAAAAAAACCAAAAGTCCTAAAGAAAAAGTGAAGATAGTTCTGGATTCTCCTCGGCAATATCTCCAGGTGTTTATTTTATTGGGGAAAAAATTAATTATTTAAACAATTATATTGCTTATAATTCTTAAAAATTTATTTAACAATTCTTGTAAACAATTCAGAGTTGTTAAGTGAAAAATAACATGCCTTGAAGTATCATGAATGAAAAAAAATTTTTAACAATGCAAAAACGTTAGTTTAAACATTGTTTTTGCCTTCTCTACGCACACAGGAATGAAGGATAAATAATCAAATCCATATGCGCCTTTGGATATGGTAATACAATTTTTAAATGAATTTTTAAAAATTATAAACAATATGATTATTTAAATAAATAATTTTTTTTTAAATGAAAAAAACACCTGGAGATATTCCCGAGGAGAATCCAGAACTATCTTCACTTTTTCTTTAGGACTTTTGGATTTTTTTATAATGAAGAATATATGTTAATTAACAAGGTAATTGTTTAAAAAATGACTTTTTGAAAAAAGTAAAAAAAAACACCTGAAGATATGGCTCAGACGATTCCGGCGGTGTTTTTAGTTTTTGGCTACGTCTATTATTCCATTTTTTATTCAAGGTCGAATTTCCAAATCTATATGCATAGCTAACTTCTGGGTCGTAATTCTATCTGGTTTCGTTTGCACAGCTACAGCAATAAATGTTTAGCTGGTGAGACGGAACCAGACATTATGGTCTTGAAGGCACATTGAAGACATATTGAAGACATTCAAGACAAACTCAAGACAAATACTTTTACCCGGCGGGCAAAAATGATACTTAAAATAGTTGTTACAAAAATCAGGTCGCTTAAAAAAAAGTTTTCTATGAAACATTAGCACAACTCTACTGTTT
>NC_046659.1:52667569-52674868 GCF_010883055.1 Belonocnema kinseyi | reverse complement strand
CTTAACCGATTTCTTTCCCATGTGTCTACTAGCGTCTCTTCTGCACCACATTCTTTTAGAATTATCTCGTTACTTACTTTGTCCATCAGGTTTTTCCCGCATTTTATGCGCATGAATCTCATGTCAATTGCGTTAATATATACTTATTTTATTATAAATATTTTCTTTTAAAACATGGTTTAAACTATTTCAGCTATAGAAAATTTACTTTCAAAACTAGAATTTCCCCGTACAAATAAGCCATCATCTAATAAAATTAAAGAATTATGGAAAAATTGGTAAAAAGCGATAATAGCAAAAAATTAGTTGCAAAAACAATTCTTAAAATAAATTTTGTTTCTAAGTTTTAACATTTTTTAAATAAAAATAATGTTTTTTATTTGAAATGGTATCATCAGTAATAATATTTTATTTCTGAAAATCATAGAAAAACTTTTTTTTCATAGAGATCTGATTTTTGGCTTGAGCACCTGAACTAAATTTCTGTACAATTTCGGTTGATATACATTAATGAAGAATTTAGGCCAGTAAAGAAAAAACCAGCCTACATCTATAGTTATTGAATTTTATATGGCCAAAACCAATGCCATCAAATTTATATTGGACAAAAAATTCGGAAAAGTGGTCATTTTCTGTTAAAGACTTTAGTGTGCTACATTTCTCTGAAATATTATTGACAAATGTATCATTTATTCACTTATTTTTTTGTAATTATATGCAATAAAAATATTTTTGTTTCGTAATCGATTGTCATTTAGAATAATATCAATTAAATTATTTTTCCACTAATTTTGCCTATGCTTGTTAACAAAAGAATCTTGACGAAAAAATCTAATTATTTTTATTTGGTATGATTGCCGGTATGAAGATAGTGTCAGCGGTAAACGAATATGGAAATTACTGAGTATATTTTAAAAATAGTTGTTGCACCTAGAGACACGACGGATAAAGAGACAATCAAAGAAATACCACTCAACACAAAAAATACCGTAAGTACACAACAGGATGTTTGTAGAGTACTGTTTTTTTTCAAGTTCGAGTTGATATTTAAAAAATTAAATTAAAGAAAACTCAGGCGTGACTTTGATTTCTTTCTTTAAGAGAAAACAATCCGATATATTTTTAAATTTGTAAAAAAATGTCGATTTTTTAACAACGTAGTGATTTTATTCTAGCATTAATCATTATTTGCATAATGCCTTAATGATGATACCTATGTTTATCTAGTACACGTGTGGTCGGTCCAGGGAAAATGACATTACTTTGCCGAGCACCTTAGTGTCCAAACACCATTGTCTCTTCTTCCGAAGTGAGGCTAATTTGTATCTTCAAGACCTGAAAGTAAGTTAAAAAAATTACCTTTTAAATATTATGACAAAATTGTCTATTCAAGTACCATATTAAAATCTAGACCACTAACAATTTAATGTTATATAATTAAGCAAATTATCATAGCTTATGGTTGATCTTTGGCTTCAGTTGTTTTGAACGAATTACGTATGTTCTGTTTCTTGTTAGGTTAAAAATGGGTCAAACTTTAGGATGATTCTTTTATTTCTGCCGTCGGTTAAATTATTATTATTTCACAGCTATCTTCTATTAAGGGCATGTAATACATAAAAAAATGATCGATTTTACTAGTTGTAGGTTCCCTCGGTTTTTTCCTACAATAATAAAGATTTTGTCTTGCAAATTCAGTCAATGGTAGCGAACATGCTAACGGACGTCCCGAACTTTTTGTTTGTGGTTTAATTACAACAAAATTAATTTCGCTAAATTTGATTACTTTTTGTGATACTTAGGAAATTGTATCGATTTTCCCAGTGTTAGTTTCCCTCGGCTTTTTTCCAACAATAATAATGATTTTGTCTTCAAAATTTGGGAAATGTTAGTGAACATGTAACATGGACGTCCGCGAACTCTTCGTTTGTAGAATAATTTAAAAATGTTAATTTTGCTAAATTTGAATAATGTGTGTGTATTTTGAAGTTATGTGTATTACAATTCTCCCCGGCTTTACTTTCAAACTGCGCAATATTTTTGGCCGAAAACTTGGGTTAAATATAAAAACATAGTAACTAATGTCCCGAAACTAACCTTTTTTGTAGAGAAGTAAAAAATTTTATTTCATAAATAATTTCTAAGTGGTTACCGACAACATGGGCACGGCAGAGACCTGCATTGTCGTAATGGCAGAAGGTTGAAAACCGATCCTAAACTCACAATAGTGCACAGGCATAAAATTTTTATTTAACAGAGGCTTGCCACCTGACCGGAGTTTATCCGATTGCATGCTCGACCGGTCCTATAAAAGGCCGGAAAAATAGCCTAAATTCGAAAGCTCCTTGAACTAAGCGATAACATGGCACGATGAAAACACGATGGCAGGTCGGCGAAACTGACACGTGTGTTACGGTCAAGAAGCGACCAAAGAATGACAGTTTTCTGCATCCATCTCGTAAGTGTATTGGTATATTTTTGGCACGCAGTTATGGCTTTCAAGTTACGAACCATTGATAGTTTCGCACCTCCGAGATCACCGATCTGAAGGACAATTACTTTAATCAAATATTTTGGGAACAGTCATTGCAGCTTCTTTTCAAGATCTTGATACGTCTCCTCCTCTACCTTTTCCTTGGCAGTAATGTTGTAGTCGGCCGGCGCCGAGAATTTGATCACGAATATAGTTCGTTTCTCGAATTCTTGGAGAACGATATCAGGCATCGAGTTGAAACTGAGACTGCTCTCTGAAAAAAGACTGCTGTCGGACATCCAGAAAATGTGGCGGCTCTTGTTTTGGACAACTGACTTATATATGTGAATTCAATTTTTTGTTATTATCCCTCAAAACAGAAGTTCGAGGACGTCCGTCATAATATTTTATAGTATCTTCGAATTCAGTTTTTAAACATTTTTATTTTTTTGGAAAAAAGCCGAGGGTACTGAACCCGAATTACCGCACGACGAAGCATTACATGTCCTTAATTTGTAAGATGTTTCCTGAAAAGTTTAAGCAAGTTTTATAACCCAATGAAAATTTAAGTTGAGTTTTTCTAATTGTTAAACTCTTGTTTTGTGAATTAGACCAGCCGTAATGGCACCTTCATTAATGGTAAAAAACAAAAGCCCCAAGTAATGGTACTGTTAAAAGATGGCGACATCATTGGTATTGGATACAACCAGAAAGAGCCCACTGATCCTCAGCAATATGTTTATCAGCTACACAAACAGGTACATTTTATTATTACATTTTACAAGATGATTTTTTATAAAGGTCTAAACGGTTTATAATTCTTCATTTATTCTGAATATATCTGCCCGTATATTGCTGAACAATTACAATACAATCCAGAGGTGTGAATTTGCCTCCCCCACCCACCACTCTCCATCTAAAGTTTTGTAACATGAAACGTTTGGTGGTTGTTAGAGAGGGTTTGGTAGTCAACTCCCATCCTATTTTTTCCTCCCATTTTTTGAAGCAAACAGTATTCGGGGAGCCAACTTGACACGGCCGCCAAAGGTCAAATTTTCTCACTTTTTTGCATGGCTGTTTGGTGTTCGGTTGGTAACATTGGCGGTAGTCAACTCTTGACGTTAGAGAATTGATAGTTTTTTTTATATGAATTAAGAACGAACCGTCGAGGTCAAATTCAAAATAATGACATTAACCCAAAAAATCAAAGTGCAGCTGACAGCAGAATCGTTTGGTTGTCCCATTTCAACGTCTGGGAATCCAGTGTCACAAAAATTGTACGATTCGCAGATGTTTCTTCAATACGTACGAAAATTTAGGTATTTTATGAATGAAAATAAATTACTGACACATGTTGCAGGATACATCCGTGTTTGTATCTTTGTTTGTTACAAAAGTTTTATGTTTTCTATTGATAACGGTGGATCAGAACTGCGTAATTTGCCATTTTCACTTTATTTTTGACAACAATTCAACTCTAAACTCCGTAAATTTTAATTTTCCTTTAGTTTTTATGATAATACTAAAATTATTAAGTTTTATATAGGTGCAGCTTTATATTGTTCAATATTGAAAGCAATGCTTTCGTACAATGTTATACAATATCATGAACATTTTCAATAATTATTTTTAGCATTATGTATATAATAAAGGATTTCCGACCATTAATTATAACTTTTTAGTAGCTTCTTGCGCCTGGAATTTATATTTTTCTTGATCACCTAATAAGTTCTAGAAATAATATTCACAATTTTATATGAGGTTTTTTATTCATTGTTCGAATGCATTTCTTTCAATATAGTAAAATTCAAAACTAATACTCATTAAAATTTAACGGTTTTGCTTCCTTGTAGAGTAGAGGAAGTTTCGTAATGGTAACAATTTCGAAAAATTTAAATTCGTTTCATTAAATATTTCTCAATTATGAAATGTCTGATAAGGTGTTCTAAGCAATTATCCGGTTATGTTTGTGTGTGTGTGTGTGTGTGTGTGTGTGTGTGCCTGAGTGTAAAATAGTTCGGTTCTTATTTGTACTTGGTGGAATTCCTTTTAAAATTCCTCTGCTCTGAGCTCCCAGTTTTGTTTGAATGTCCCAAAAAAAAAAAATTTACATGGTATCGGTTACTATTTAGAGGTCGCGCTAAGATCATGCAGTCTTCCATTAATTTAGCATTAAGAAAAGTCAGCTTTTTGTCAATCTGATACATATTAAAAGAGATAATATGTTAGAATTATATTTCAGTATTAAGTTCAGAATTCCTCAGAGAATAAGTATCAATGATTAATGTGTTATGTAGGTTAAATGACTTTAATCCACTCTTATGGGTCCCTAAAGAAAACCCCATAAGTGAAAAATTTGAATTTTACGCAATATTGCGGTTTATGAACGCTTTTTAACAGTTTTTTTTCAAAAATAATTATTCATAAGTAATTTAAAAATACAAGGTCGTAGGTTAACTAATTTTAAATCGTTTGAACAATTTTCATTTGTTAAATTTTTTTAAAGGTAAGTCGTGAAATGAACGTATTAGAAAGACTGACATTATAGCAAGAGAAAGCAGACGGCGAAGAATTAGATATTATCAGCATTTGATAAATTCTGGAAATATGTTTGTCTACCCAATAGTACTTGAACCACAAACTTATAGACCAGGATTACGACCCCTCCTTTGGTGATGGGAGGTTGAATTGTACAACCCCAACGCCTGCATGGGCAGTTCTACTATTTTTTCAAATAGTTGCAAAGAAAGCTTGACTTTTTTTACTATAACAAAACCTCGAGTTAGAAAATAGGCCAAATAATATTTATTAAGATTAGGACCGGCTGTAAAAGGGATTCCACGCGCCCCCTGTTGGACGAGAAAAAGTTTCAAAGTATTTAATTTTTGTTAATTAATCACGTTTATTCAGAATTATTTGAGATCATCGAAAAAACTATTTACAAATGCTTACTTGTGAGTTTAAAGAAGTGCAAACCTTTTGAAATTTGTTATAAAAAAAGAAAGTGGTTACTTCAAAATTACCATTAGCTTATACAGATTTTAAAATAAATACGTAATATAACCATTGTCTTACGTATAAACTGCGTTTATATAAATAAATGTAGTACTATGGTATTATTATTTAATGCACTAGGTTCTATCAAGTCATAGTTTCTAGAGTCTTAATTTTATCTTAATGATAATTTGGGGTGCTTGATTTTTGTGATTCAAGAAGCCTTAACACGGAAAATGTGGATAGTCAGATTCACTTGCATGAGATAGTGATATCAAGATATACAAAACCTAAAGTGAGCATTATTACTTCGATTTTTAAAAAGAAAGATTATTAGAATAAGTAGCTTAAATAACTATTTGAAAAAGTACAGTTCAACTTGTAAGCTGTATGAGTAACTAATTTTCATAATAAGCCCTGCTATTTAAAATGGTAAGTAAATAGATTCAGTAGCATAAGTAAAAAAGTTTAGGCCCCCTCCGCAAATTTTTTAGGCGGCCGTTTTAAATTGAAAAAGACGAGCATCTTACAACTTGCTTATCAGTAAGACTTAAAATTAAAGGTCAAACCACCGACAACTGAAATCTAGTGATTGCGATTTATCTTTCGTTAAAACTCTTTCGTCTTTAATGAACAAATTCTCATCACGTGCCTCGTGAGGGAAAAAAGGTTAAGAGCAAATTTTCAGATTTAATTTAAAAAGAATTTTGTTTTCAAACATTTTATTCTGCCTTGTGTCTTTTTGTCCAAAAATTTAATTGATTTATTTGTAGTTTCATTTTTCGCTATTATAACAAAAAACTATGCATCATGTCAAAAAATGATTAATTACAAATTTATAGTTTTTTTTGTGTGAACAACTTTCTTCTATTTATTTTTTCTTAACTTGTGTCGTTTGTCTAAAAAAATTATGATTTTATTTTGAATGTTTTTTTTACGAATAAAACAAAAACTACGCATCGTATGAAAAGTGATTCATAGCGCACATTTGTAGATATTTTTGAAAGCACAATTTTTTTCTGCTCATCAAATTTGGTACCTTGCAAAAATTGACCGCAAAATAGAATTTTTCATTATTTGTTGTGCAATCAAAATTTAAAATTTTGATTTTTCGCAAGGATATTCAAAATCTTATAGGACTTTTAAAAAATAAGGTTTTTTCCCTTGACTTTTTTCATATCGTGCGTTGTTCCGCTTAAAATTTTAATTTTCGTTTAATTTTTAAAATGTTGTAAATGCTTTAACTCAAATAATTTTATTTTTATAAAAAAAATTTAAAAAATAACCAAGATAAATTGTTTGTCTTACTGAATACTACGAGTGGCTGTATATCCAAATTTTATATATTAAAAAAATGTTCCCAAAAGTTTTGAAAATCATATAACTTTCTGAATTTTTTATCTAAGATGCCTGACTAACAAACTCGTCCTTTCTTTGTACCCGTATGCAGTGTGCAAAAGCACAATCCAACCCGATACTTCTGTCGGAAGTTATCGTGTTCACAGACAGTCATTTTTTCACAAAATCACTTTTTACATAAAAGCAATAGCTTTTCATTAATGAAAATGTAAAAAGATTTTTTTAGTATGTTTCTACTCTGGAATTTTCTGCTTAGGATATGTTTCATTTCTTTTAACACTAAAAATGGTTAAAATTGTACTTGATTAAGCCACCTACAGTCTGTCAAGTTAAAGCGTGGGTGGCTTTACTCGCAGTCGGTAAGGTGTACGAACATGATTTTGGTGTCAAAATATTAAGAAGAGCTCCCTCTTTCATGCTTTTTGATTTAACATTCAGTTTGCTTTCAATTCTCATCTTGTTACCACGTTACA
>NC_046659.1:52654058-52667469 GCF_010883055.1 Belonocnema kinseyi | reverse complement strand
GAGGGAGCTCTTCTTAATATTTTGACACCAAAATCATGTCGATACACCTTACCGACTGCGAGTAAAGCCACCCACGCTTTAACTTGACAGACTGTAGGTTTAAGTAATTGATTTCCAATTTCAAAGTATTTGTTGGAATCACCATCATTTTATGAAAAAGAAAATAATTTTTTTTTTCAGATCTTTAAAGATCCGAAAAAATGAAGGTGCTTCATACTATTGCGTTATCACGATCTTCAATTTTCAATTTCTCGGAACCGAATTATTTTTTTTTTTGTATCAATTCACTCTAAAAAAAGTTAAGCTGAAAATCACATTTGACCGTAATTTAACCTACCGGACTTTCAGAACTTGTCTGTGAATAAAACAGTAAATTTACGAGACCTCAATACTAATTAACATTGTCCTATAATTAAACTGAAATGAACATTATGTTAAAACCATGACCGCGGTACTTTGACAGTCGTAAAGATACATAGAGCATTGAATTTACATGAGACGGTGAATTTACCAATAACATCGCATTTACCATTTTTCTCTGTGATTTAAATTGACGGAATGTAGAAGTGCTTGATAGAGAGCGAAATTACATGCAGTATGTTATTGCCACTGATGGAGACTTGATTCGGGCCTTAACAACATCGCGGAAAACCCCGAAGTCACGAGCAGTTGACTGTCGAGCGACCAGCAGCAAGCAGGGCTGGCACGCGCTTAGTTCGGCGAACACGGGGCACGTTATTACGACTTTTTTACGTTGGTTTTTTTACAGGGTGGCGTCCCATGACAGTGTCAATCTTTACGCAAAAATGCAAAACTTCAAATCACCTGGCATATCAACCAATAGCAGTGATTCTGTGCATTAGTAGGAGAATATCATTGGCTGAAATATCTAGAGTTTTGACGCATTGCGTCAAGATTGACACGCAGTGTGTTTTTTCAGTGGTGTTAATTTTGTTACGCAAGTGTTTTTATTTAGTTTCCAACGGAGTACAATGTAAAATAACATATAATTTTTTTTTTGTACAGTGAAAACTTTGATTCTAATTCAGCATCCCTATATCTTCAGAGGAAAATGTTATTTTCGCCAACAAAAATTTAAATTAAGTCACTACTCAACGTTTGTCGCATCTTAAAATAGTGATTTCGGTTTTGCAATTGATATATTATCAAGTTGTTTAGCCCATTTTTTATTTATACAGGGTGTCCAAAAAGTAACGAAACACCTAAATAATTTTCCAGGTAACATTTTTCTTTCAACAAGTTCAAAGTTATTCTTAGAGTAACTTTTAACGAGGAATCCATTGGTAACCTTGAATCTGACCTTCAGCTTGCACTTCAATGTCATTTCAAAGTCGAATTTGTTTTTTAAAATGGGAACTCCTAATTTTTACAATGGAAATCGAAAGAGCGGCAAATTTTACGTCCAAACATGTACTCAGGTCATGGGTCAAGGATGACCTTAAACTTGACCTTCAAGGTTATTTCAAGTTCAATTATATTTTTTTTAATGGAAGCACCTAATTTCGACAACGGCAATCAAATCCGAGTACGTTTTTGGACGTAAAATTTCCCACTCTTTCGATTGCCTTTGTCAAAAATAGAGGTCTCCATTAAAAAAAACAAAGTTGCCCTTGAAATTACCTTGAAGGTCAAGCACAACGTCAAGTTTATGATTAGCACTGGATTCCTCGTTAAAAATTACTCCAAGAATGACTTTGACCTTTAAAAAAAAATATTTATCTGGAAAATTATTGAGGTGTTTCGTTACTTTTTGGACTCCCTGTATATTAGTTATTTAAATGTATGTTGCGTTTTCAATAAAGGGAGATGATTATATAAAAGAAAATTGAAAATTAAGAAAGTTCGATTTTACAACAATTTTTTAACTCTTAATTTTCAATAATACAAAATGTGTATTTAAAAAACATTCTAATCATTTATATAATAATACATATAAATGACTAATAATATATTTACTGTGTGAGTTAATACCTTTAAGCAAAATATTTGTTCCAAGCACGTTATAAAATATTAGATATCTTCTGTAAGAGATTAATCACACATTTTTAAACCTACCTATTAGTGTATATATGTATAAAAAATTACTAGTAAAACTGCGCATGTTGCACGTTATATTTTGTAGCTGGCCACGTTTTTCTCTAATTAAAAATCCAAGCGGTTCTGTAGCTTACTTGACTAATGGGTACGCTAGATTTAGGTTTTAGGACAGGTTTGAGGTAGTTAGGTAGGGTTCGATTCCCCAGCGGAGGCGATAATAACAATAGTAAATTAAGTGCAGTAATCATATATATAATAACTTTTTGGTTTTCCAATTTGTCATAAGGACAACCGCAGGATTTCGCCGGGAGCGGGTGCTAATCTTAAAAATTGCACCCGCTTCCAGCGAAATCGCGGTAAAATTTCAGCCACAACCACGTCTCACAACCGCGAGATAGGTGGTTACAGTCTGTAAAGGAATCAATACGACGATCCAGCAAAAGCCTCGTGCACCCTAAGAACACGGAGTGACCCAAGGACAACCGCCTTCTGCATTTTTCCCGCAAGTGTTTTAGCATATTGTTGATACGCAGGGATGCTTTTCGGGCTATTAGCGAGTGCAAGCTTGCCACTTCCAAAAGCGCTGATGATAAGGACGATTAGTTTCACAGAATATTCCGGGTAAAATCGTTGCAACTCCCTTATAAGGTCTTTATATCTCTCTTTCTTTTCATTCTCCTTGGGTATGATGTTTTTATCAGCTGGTGCCGAAAATACGATAACGAACATGGTTCGCTTCTCGAGGTCAAGAAATGCCATGCCTGGCTTCGAGTGTGCAATAGAAACAATTGTCGAGAATATAAAGTTCCAGTATATACGGCACTTCCCATTCTCGACAATTGACTCGATTTCCCTCGGAGCATTTAGGGGAGCAATATTAAGGTTAATGTCGTAAAAGTGACAGAGATGATAATAAAGCACTCTTAGTGCTGCATTGTGCCTTTAGATGTAGGTCGTTCCGGCGTGAGTTGGACAACTAGATAGTATGTGAGCTAAATGCTGGGGTTGTGCATGACACACCCTGCAGCTATCATCGGGAATGTCTTGGCTCAAAATGTGGCGACGGTATGTTAAGGTGGAAAATGACACCGTCTTGGCATGCAAAAATGAAACCCTCTGTACCAGACTTCAATCCGGGCGATTTAAGGAAAGCAAACGTTAGCTCACAAGACATTGATTGATTCTTCACATTTCTGTGGAAGATACCGTGCATCCTCTTATCGAGGAGCTGTTCACGAAAGTTTTTCTCTTGTGCTTTCTTAATCCGGGCTTTCAGGAGTGAGTACTCGAGATAGATTAGATTTGATGCATTTTGCTCACCCCTAATACTGAAGTCAAGTCCGAGTATTTCAGCAGCCTCCTCCGCTTCTTTGTACAGAAATGCTCTTTTGCCCACTTCTTCGTGAATCCTGACCATTTTAAGAAGAGGGTCACTTCCATTTGCAACTCTATGTGCTGTACCCAGAATAATTCTGTTATGAAGACATTCAAGACTCAATATTCCGCGACCCCCTTGACGGCGTGAGATGTACAGTCGCGGAACGGAAGACTTAAGATGCATGCTTTTGTTCATGTGCATTGCCTTTCTTGTCCCGATATCCAGAGATCTGAGCTCGTTTTTCGTCCATGGAACTACTCCAAATGAATAGAGTAGTGCCGGGACGGCAAGCATGTTCGTTGCAGATACTTTGTTCCTCGCCGACAGTTCGGAAGACCAAATCTGTCGGATGAGACGTTTGTATCTGCTTCGGAGAGTATCCTTTATAGATGTCACATCCCGAATGTGTCTCTGTGGCACGCCCAGGTATGTATAAGTCACTCCAACGCAAAGGTTTCGTATAGCGCTTCTATCAACGAGCTCAGGATCTTCAAGGATGCCATTAAGTTTTCCTCGCTTCAAATTAACCGTGGCGCATTTGTCTAACACAAATTCCATTCCAATTTCCTTAGTATATCTTTCGACAATCCCTAGAACTAGATGTAGTCTGCAAGTTTGCCGCACAGGTACCCGTCGGAATGGCGAAGTGCTAGAGATAGCGGCAATAATGTAAGGCAAAAGAGGAGTGGTCTCATGGTGTCGCCCTGAAAGACACCTCTTTGAAAGGTGACCTTGTTAGTTGTCACACGATTTTTTCCAGATGAGATAGTAAATCTGGTTTTCCAAAGCGGCATCAATCTCTATGCATCTAATCATTTGCGGATGAACCTTTAAGATTTCCAAAAGACAGATGAAAAGTCTATGGGAGGTCGAATCGAAAGCTTTCCGATAATCAATCTAGGCCGTCGATTGGTCACGCTGGTAGAATGCTGCATCTTTGCAGACACATTTATCGATGAGTAGGTTCCCCCGGACATCCCGCTGCGCCTTTCTTTGAGCCTCGTTGTTCATACATTTCTTGCCACACAAGTTCAATTGCCCGAACAATCCTATCATTTAGGATAGCTGTGAATATCTCCTAGAGTATGTTCAGAGAAGTTATTGGCCTGTAATTCTTCGGGTCAGCTAAGTTGTCTATTTTAGGCAGGATTATTGTGCGCTCTTCCACTAAGCACTCCGGAATCGGCTCTTCCGACTTCAAATATGAGGTGAAAATACGGGCCAAATGCAGATGGGTTGAAAAAACTTCTCCACCAGAAGGTTTTGATACAATCTGGTCCC
This sequence comes from Belonocnema kinseyi, assembly GCF_010883055.1. Taxonomy (NCBI): domain Eukaryota; kingdom Metazoa; phylum Arthropoda; class Insecta; order Hymenoptera; family Cynipidae; genus Belonocnema; species Belonocnema kinseyi. The sequence goes on along the minus strand of NC_046659.1, from coordinate 52,662,752 downwards.
GGTGTGGAATAGTTCTTCATCCCTCTTATTACTTTTTTCACCTTCTCGGTATTGAAGAGTGGGCATTCTTTATCAGGTGTCATGAGGGCATCACATAATTCCTTGAAGCTATTTAAATTTTCTGAGTCTTCGTCCAGTCTATGCTGCACTTCGTAGACTTCTCTCCAAAATACTTCGACCTCCTCTGGTTTGGGTGGATGTTCGACAGTAACTGGAGGGTCTGGAAGAGTCGAGATGGGTCAGAGAGAAACTGTTGATTTTCTGTGACCCACCTCTCCCTCCGCTCTAGTCTTCTCATCGCGTCAGATGGTATCCATATTCTTTCAACAATATGCTGCCTGATGGTCAGCAGCTTTGACTTGTTAAGTGTGTGATAATGAGTCCAGAGTTCGCGCGCGAACTGTCGAAACTTGGCGGTAAAATTCCTGCTAGATGTGATGTAGTTAATCACACACTGAATGCGGGACGCGTACTGTCTTGCCCAGCCTATCTTTATGGCAAGTTGATGCATTCGTCTTTTGGTCTTATGATCAAGCATTGCTTTTGTTTTACGGTTCGCATCGGCCAAAGCTCTCGCTGCATTATACACACAATAATTGATAGCCCAGAGGTCGGATTCTCCGAAAAAATCTCCACGAAGCTCGTCATTCATTTCAGCCAGATCTTTAGGCTTGAGAGAAACCTTGTTCTTGATGTTTCTCCGGGTCATAAAGCATCGCTCTTCCTCTATTCGATGCCTGCCCGCGGTTGGTCTTAGTTTTGCCTCTCTTTCTCTGTTGCCGGCTTGTTCTAGCTGTGGTAGAGTGGGCGTTCCGCTTACATAGCCCCTTTTTCGGAGTAGTTCAGCATGGTTTCGCAGACGTTTCGCTGCGTTGCAAGTCGTGATTCAGTCGCTCCGTCCACCCAAAGGTCGCGACATACCGCCGATCCATCGCATTGAATCCATTTTCATTGGCTCCCCCAACTCTAGAATGGTCGGCATTGTTGGCTGACCCATTGTCGGGATTATTACAAAAATAGTGTAAATTTCAATATTACCGTGTGGAAAAATGGAGGGGTCCCCCGTCAAGGTCCAGATGGATTGCCCTCATGCCTTGTGGGATCCATGAGGACAATCCAGACGTGGTTCCTTATGGAAACGACATGCTAATCCATAGGGGCCCACCATGGGCTGCCTTCATGGATCCCTCATGGTTGCCACCTATACCTGGCATATATCTCTCGGATCATAACACTATCATATCACCATGGGTGGCAGTACTGCGTCAGTGCTAAGTAGTACCGTACTGCTACACTCTAACCATATGTCAAAAAAGTTAAATAAAAAATAAAGATTAATTAATGGCGATTATTTTGTTTGCAGATATTAATAGTCCTGTTTAGAGTGAATACATATTTTACATTTTCAAACATTATATTACAAATAAAATTTATAACGCTATGGGGTATCGAACCTACATAAGCTATCCAAGTCTGAACTCATGAAACCATAAAATTCGTGGCGTCAAAAAAATATTCACCCTTTGGACTTTGAAATTTGAATCCTTGATCCGTGAGGGCAACCGAGCTGGGTCCCCTGCGGGGACCCCTATGGAACGTCCATATTGTGAGAGTTCGAATTTCAGAAAAGTTTCATTCAATTTTTGGCTAAAAATCTTTATTTGTCAGTCTGAACTCATGAAACCTTAAAATTAGTAGTGTCAAAAAAATATACGTTCTTTTAACTTTCAAATTTGAATCATTGATCGGCGAGGGCAACCGAGCTGAGCCCTCGTCGGGGATCCTCATGGAACATCCATATGGTGACAGTTCGAATTTCAGAAAAGAGTCATTCAATTTTCGACAGAAATTCATTGTTTGTCAGTCTGAACTCATGAAACCTTAAAATTTGTGGTGTTGAAAAAATATTCACCACATGGGTTTTCTTAAATTTTCAATAACTTCCAAAATAGTCAACGTTTTTCAATGTTCTTGGGCCCATTTTGAAGCTTTTTTTTCACCGTACCTCAACGACTTTTGAGTATTAATCGTAAAAAATGTATTTCGAATTGCAAGAACTTGAATTTGTAACAAAAAAGTTGGAAAAATTGAAATATTATTTTTAGTAACATAAATATTTTTGTAAAATATATGAAGCATATAATCATAAATTTTCTATGTAATTTCCTCAAAATATATATTTATTTAACTTTTATTCTTATTTGCCTACAGATAAGACTCAAGGAAACATTTAAATTTACACTATTTTTGCAATATCTACTTAAAAACTAGACAAATGGGCTTCATCCTGGGCTTATTTTAAAGAGAATTTCGAGAAAGTTGTGGTGTCCTATAGCTTCGTCTCCGAATTGTCTCCTAAAATAGTCTCTGAAAGCCTCAAGTATTTCGTCAGAATCATATACCATTTCCCCCCTACTATTTCTCATGTTGACAAATTCTTTACTTTTGTTTCCTTTCATTTTTGTATAAAGAAGTTTCTTGCTTCCTTCAAAGTCGTTTTTTATTTTCATCTCTTCTTCTGCTCTATTTGTATCTTTACATTCCTCAACTAATCGTTTGAGTATACTGTTTTCGTGTCTATAATCATTTCTACGTCTATTTCTTTCCTCACTGCTAAGACTTCTTGGTTCTCTTTTTTCTCCATCCCCGACCTAAGGCAATTTTTGAGATCAGAAGGTAATGATCAGTATTGAATTTAGGACCCCTCATGACCCTTGTATCTTTGACGAACTCTCTTAGTGTTTCATCCGCAAACAAAAAAGTCAATTACTCTGCGGCTATTTCCTGTAGAGCAGGTGTACGTGTGGATCATTTTATGCCTAAACCAAGTATTTGAAATAAACAGATCCCTTTCTAAGCATAGAGCAACTAATTTACCTCCGTTATAGTTTGTTCTTGGATCTCCAAAGTCACCTAGTACTATATCTGTATCCTACTTTGGATGCCCACCCACCCGTTCATGTCTCCTACAATCTCCACCATATGACAATTTGCTACTTAACTTTGACATGATTTCGACTCAGAAAATAAACTTATTGAATAAAGGTGATAGTTGGGCGTATAATCTAAACAATGAATAATAAAAAATGCAAAATAGCCTCGGGAAGGACTTGAGCTTTATTGACAAAAGGCATGCACACGGAAAATCTAAAGGTCATATTTCAGGCGACGAATGGAAACTGGGTGTTTAGAATGCTAGGGGGGTAAATGATCTCAAGGTAAAAGAATCGCGTGAAACTATGGACGTGAGGAAACTAGATATTTTATGTGTGCCTGAAACAAAGAAAAAGTGATGCGAAACTAAAGGCATAAAAAACGGCGTGTTGAAAGTCGGATTTGAAATATGGCCAGGAGTAGACAGTGAATCACATGGTAAACAAGGAGTAGGTCTGATTTTGAATGAAAGAGCAAAGCAGCATGTCGGAGACCATTGTTTCGTATCTCCCAGACTACTGTGGGCCAGAATGAAAGTAGAAATCAGAAGACTATCATAGCATGCTACGCGCCAGTTGATAGTGATCCCAGAGAATTAAAAGACGCCTTCTGGGACACTTTAAATGTCACAATAAATATTTGCGAATATGGGGAAAGAATAATTCTACTAGGAGACATAAAATTATCCACATGTACACCCGGTCTAAAGGAAATAGTTGCAGTATAATTGCCCAGTGGGCACAAAGTTTGGCGACGTCTTTACGACATCGTTACGACAACTTTACGACATCCTATGCCTATGTCGTTAGGGTGTTTTACGATATCGTGAATAAGTCGTATGATCTGACGATGTCTTTACGATATCGCAAAGAAACCGAAACGACATGGACATAGGATGTCGTAAAGATGTCGTAACGATGTCGTAAAGACGTCGCCAAATTTTGTGCCCACTGGGTGACTGTTGTTGCGGATGAAAGACTACGAGAGTTAGTCAAAGATACAAGGGTCATGAGGGGTCCTGAGAGAACTTTGAACATCGCAAGGCATTGAAGAAGGAAATAGATGTAGAAATGATTACAGACACAAAAACAGGATACTCAAACGATTAGTTAAGGAGCGCAAAGATACAATTAGAGCAGAAGAAGAGATGAAAATACAAAACGACTCTGAAGGAAGCAAGAAACTGCTTTATAAAAAAATAAAAGGAAACAAAAGTACAGAATTTGTCAACATGAGAAATAGTAGGGGGGAAATTGTATATGATGCAGACGGAATACTAGAGGCTTTCAGAGACTATTTTAGGAGACAATTCGGAGATGAAGCTATAGGACACCACAACTGCGATGTTGAACACGATGCTATAGAAAACGCAATTGAAAAAGTCTGTGTCACTGAGGTTAGGGATGTAATTAAGAACTTGAAAAACGGTAAGGCTGCTGGGGTAGACGGTGTTAACGCTGAAATGCTTAAACACAGTGGTGAGTGCATACCATATAGACTGTGCGAATTGATAAATTTATGTTTCGAGATGAGAGACGTCCCAGACAAAAGAAAGGGAGACAAAAGCGATTGCAATAATTAGAGAGGGATTAGCTTATTAAGTACCGTAAGTAAAATATACTCAAAAATACTTATTCGTAGGGCATTGCAAATAACAGAAGCAAAGTTTTGGGAAATCATGGGATGATGAGCGGAATGAACAAGTTGGTAAGTTCGTATACCTTGGTAGCTTATTTACCAGAGACGGCAAGATAGATAAGGAGTTAGATAGACGCATAAACGAAGGTAAGAAGGTTATTGGTATGGCAGGGCCCCTTATCAGAAGTACAAATGTATCAAATAAAGCTAAAATAGCAATACATAATTCTATATTTGTACCGATTGAACTATACGGTAGCGATACATGGACCTATCAGGAAAAAAGAAGTAAAATTAACGCGATTGGCATGCGAATTTTGGTCATAATATGCGGGAAAACTCATGAACAAAGTCATTAACGAGATTATTCTCAAAGAAGCTAAAGAAGTATGGCGGCAAATAGTTAAAGCGAAGAGTGTCAGCAGAGTGAATGACGCTTGAAACAAAAGACCTTGGATACTAATAGACCCAAGTGGGGAACCTCACGTGACTACTGTGTGAGCATCTTCACTTGGGGTGATTGCTACAGAGATTGATCAGCAACCAGGGTCGGAGCAGTGTTAGGAAACGTACACGTTATTTAAACGAATAACGGGAGAATTCTGGATCAATCTAAAAATTCTATATCCCTTTCTCACATTACTCCCTTCCCCACCGAGTGAGTCACGCCTGCCCTGAAAGGGAAATCGCTTAATGTTATAATAATAATTATATCAAAGTAGGAGGTAAAAGTTTGAAAAAGAGGATAAGGTATGTAGGACAGGAAAGCTTGAAAAAGTAGTACATAGTAGGAAAAAATAGTTGGAAAACAAGAAAAGGTAGGGAATAGTAGAATACAAAGGATTAAATAAAAGAAGAGATTTTGCAAACGTATTTTTCAAATTAACTGTTTTACTCAATTTTATCAACGCCAAACATCGTATGTTTTTAGTTTTGAACCCTGATGCATTCTAGTCAATATCACAAATGGAGACATGTATATTTTTCGTATAGTAGGAATGTTTAATAGTACAGGGTTGGCCATATTCGACGAAAAGGTTTGGCAACACTGTAACTTTTGACAGAGATGACAGATCGAGTAATGACGTAGCGCGTTTGAAGCATCAGTCTCAGGAGATTTTTGCCATGGAGCAGTACACTCCACGCGAACGCTCTCAGATTGTGGAAATTTACATTCAACAAAACAAGTCAATTGTAAAAACTCAACGTGCATGGAGTGTTCAGAACACTGGCCCGTACGAGTGCGATATTTTCATCCGAACGCCTTGGTCGCCTTTTATTTGGACGCTTGGGATTAGTAAATGCCTCACCTGATGAAAATCTTTCATACAAACGATACAATGTAGTCGCAGAAGGCGCAGTTTTCACTTTATTTATTTTTCTCCATGCACGTTGAATTTTCACAATTGACTTTTTTTGTTGAATGTAAATTTCAAAAATCTGAGAGCGTTCGCGTGGAGTGTACTGCTCCATGGCAAAAATCTCCTTAGACTGATGCTTCAAACGCGCTACGTCATTAATCGATCTGTCATCTCTGTCAAAAGTTACAATGTTGCCAAATCTTTTCGTCGAATATGGCCAACCCTGTACTTTATCTTGTAAATTGAAAAAGAAATCGTTAGATAATATGGCATGATAACATTTTGTAAAAGAGGTCCAAAAGTTCAGTGAAAAATAAAAGTTTATCATATGAAAAATCCGGAGAGAACCCCGGACAAAGTAAAAAATCTTGTAGGACAATTCACACAAGCCCTAAAATGAGGAAATGTCCGGGGAAATCCGGACGGATGGTCACCAGGGAGGTGCTTCCACTGTACTGCCCAATGCAAAAAATGTGTCACGAGAGTTGAAAACGGCCGTACCGTGGCGCTAGTAGTAACTTTGTTCTACAAAACCATGCAGTACCGTAGGAAAAATGCATAAAAATTACAAAATAAATATGAAAAACCCTTTCAAATCATTTTTTCTTCATACTGTAGAGTCAGGTAGTAAATAAGACTTATGTACTTACGTGTTATTTTCGTTAATATAGGAAAAAGTGGCATAATTGACACAATTCAAACAAACCAAAAAATTGCATGGATATTTAGAAGTTATAGATATTAATTAAAAAATAAATAGAGGATACACAAATAAATGAAAAAAATGCCAAAAATATATATTATTATCAAATTTTCCAAATTTCAAATAACGGCAAGGTCTTTAATTGACAAAAAATAAAATCTGTAATTTAAAAATATCCAAAACTAAAATTCACCGACTCCAAGACTGATTTGTAAAATAAACGAATTGTTAAATTCCCACAAATATTTCAATTTTCGAAGTTTAGAACTGCTGAACATAGTTAATTGATTATTAATTTATGATTCTTTTTTGACTATTTTTGAAATCTTCTAAAATCTTTTAAAACAACCTCTTCAAATAAATTTTTCGAAGTAAAAAATTATTTAAATTTTTCTAAGATTTTAAAAAAAATGTTTTTCACTTTCGTAAAACTTTACAAAATTCTTTAAAGATCTTTACAAGTTTTAATTATTTTTGAATCATTTTAAAACTTTTGAATACCTCTTAAAATTACTCAAATTTTTTCTAAAATTATGTTATATGGCAAAATTTGGCTTTAAAATCTTTCACTTTTTTTTAAAGATTTTAGGAAATAATTAAAAATGTTTTGCGATCTTTTTTCGATTTTCTCTTGAAATTCCTTACAAAACAATCATTCAAAAATTCCCATGAATTTTAAGAACTTTTTTTCACACCCTGACATTATTCAGTTTACCAAAAAAATTTGTAAATCTTGAAAAATTAAAAAAAATTGTCTCAATCTCAAAGTCTTCCATATTCTTTTAACCCACCTTTTAACATCTCTAAAGCTTAAAATTATTCGTTGAAAATAAAACCGAGTCCATTTCTCCTCAGATCTTTCAAAATTATTAAAAAGCTTCGAACTCTTTTATCCGGGGTCTACGGGTGTTCTCTGAGTTCACTTTTATAACTTGAATTTCATAGTGGAGCGATAATTAATGGAAATGATTCGATAAAAAAAACACTGTTAGAAAAATCCACCGTGTCATTTTCACAATAATAACATAAATAAACCGTTTATCTTGATATTTTTTAAAGAATTTGTGTCGGCTCAACATGACAAAAGTCATATAAGCGTCAAAACAACTAGAACAAAGTTACTACTAGCGCCGCACAGTGGTCTGGAATAGGAATTTACTGTTCATAATCGCCCACAGGTCGTATTTCTTAACCGATTTAAAAGTTTTTTTTAGAAATGCTCAGTAATTAATTTTTAAGAGAATTGTGGTTTGCTTTTTTTCAATTTTTTTCACAGACCAACAATATGTAAACAAATATAGTGACAAATTTGACCATTTTAGCTTTGTGAATTTTTATGTCACGAAAAAATACATATAGAAACTCACTATCAGCCGGAATTATTGCACATGTATTCATAGAACATAATTAATTTTAATAATATTTTAATTAATTATTATAAACAATTTTTAAAACAAATTCTTATTAGTGTTTTTTATCGTAGAAAAAATCGTTTATTTCACGCTAGTTGCTAATATTTTTCATAAGAGTCATAATTTGTAACAAAAAAATTAGCATGAGTTAACAACTATTGTCTTTATAAACATTACTAGAAAAAAATTCTTTATAAACGAGTTTTTCTCACAGATGAATTAATTTTTTTGAACAAAAGAGATTCACAATTGTCTTTACAGCCATTTATATACTTTAAGCTTTATCAAACATAAACAATTTAGTTTAACAAGTCTCCTAATCGGCCGTTTCCTCGTAGAAAAAAATTTTTTTTTCTTCAATAATTATTAGAGTGACATTTATTGCGGTGACTAACCAACGAAATAAAATAAATAATTTATATGATTGTTATAAACAATTTTTTTAACAAAACTATGATTTATGTTTTTACATGCAAAAAGGACGGGTTTCCACTGAAATTATCCGACAATAAACTAACAGTGATTATTAGTCCGGGAGCTGGGCATGTTCCCGTATGCATTCAAGAGGCAAAAGGTAAAAACTAGTTAATCTTATGTATTTTGACCCGCTGAATCCAATGGTACCGGTTAATTTTACGAGAAGTGG
>NC_046659.1:52638593-52653958 GCF_010883055.1 Belonocnema kinseyi | reverse complement strand
AGTTATAAATTTTCAAAGTTCAAAATTTGACGTTTTTTGCAAACTTTGAGTATCGATTATTCTTGACCTATTGAATATTTTTCGAAAATTGAAGAAGCAACTCGTTCTTTGAAAGCTCCTCTACCTATTCATTGTACGCGACTTTGGATTAACCAGTCGGAAGCCTAGTTATCGCAATTTACAAGTAGCGCCTTTTGTGCGCGCGACAGTGCGTTTGGCGCTTATGGCCGGCGCGCGGCGAGGTACTCGCGGCCTTACTGAAGAAAGTATGAAGTTTGTCCCGACTCTTTGCAGTCAATCAATCAGTTCTCACCAACATTATCACTGGAGTGCAAGAACTTTTGATCTGGAAAATTTTCCACCAACGTCTGCTTCTATGGCTTTACATATAAAGCGAGCATTTTACATAACTTATCACCAAGTTAATTGTTTGAACAAAAATGCTGACAAATTAGATCCATTGTTATATGGATATAAGATGCAGGACAATTTGTTGCTGCCAAAGAAAATTTACACATTATTACCGCCTTCGAACGAATTTGTGCCAAATTGTCGGTGTAAAGCTTGTACTCGAACTACTTCGTGTTGCTGTTTAGAAGCCAAAATAAAATGTTGCTCATTTTGTTTGTGTCAAAAAAATAATACGTGCAAAAATAAATTTAATAAGACTGATGAATAAAAATGAGCGGAAAAATATCCATATTTTGTGTATTTTTATACGTACAAACAGTGTATGATATTTAGTCGATAATAAAACAATATTTATTTATAATAAAATAATCATTTGGTGAGAACTGATTGATTGACTGCAAAGAGTCGGGACAAACTTCATACTTTTTTCAGTAAGGCCGCGAGTACCTCGCTGCGCGCCGGCCATAAGCGCCAAACGCACTGTCGCGCGCACAAAAGGCGCTACTTGTAAATTGCGATAACTAGGCTTCCGACGGGTTAATCCAATGTCGCGTACAATGAATAGGTGGAGGAGCTTTCAAAGAACGAGTTGCTTCTTCAATTTTCGAAAAATATTCAATAGATCAAGAATAATCGATACTCAAAGTTTGCAAAAAACGTCAAATTTTGAACTTTAAAAATTTATAACTTTGTAAATATGCATTTAACAACAAAGTTGCAAGAGAACTTTTTATGCTTAGAATTGTCCATATTTACTAAAAAAAATTTGTCCCATAAAGAAAAACCATTTTTTCCTATTTGTTTAAACAATTGCGTTTTAAACAAAACCTATCCACTTCTCGTAAAATTAACCGGTACCATTGGATTCAGCGGGTCAAAATACATAAGATTAACTAGTTTTTACCTTTTGCCTCTTGAATGCATACGGGAACATACCCAGCTCCCGGACTATATTATAAAAAACTTAAAATAAATAAATTACGATTCAGAACTCGAATCGCAAGTACAGCGTTATTGCATCTTATTTTCACTTGTTCCTCATTTATTTTTCAGAAAGTTGCATAAAACAAATGAAAGATAGGTGACTTCTAAAAACGCAAGTACATCGTAATTGCTATGGACAATTTGCTACAGAAATTGTTATTAACAATTACGCAAATTATTATTTAATGTCCCATATCCAACTTTGGAATCACTGTTAGTTTATTGTCGGATAATTTCAGTGAAAATCCGTGCTTTTTGCATGTAAAAAAAATCATAGTTTTGTTAAAAAAATTGTTTATAACAATCATATAAATTATTCTTTATTTAATTTCGTTGGTTAGTCGTCGCAATAAATGTCACTCTAATAATTATTGAAGAAAAAAACATTTTTTTCTACAAGGAAACGGCCGATTAGGAGACTTGTTCAACTAAATTGTTATAAACAATCTATATTGTTTATGTTTGATAAAGCTTAAAGTATATAAATGGCTTTAAAGACAATTGTGAATCCCTTTTTTTCAGAAAAATCAATTCAGCTATGAGAAAATCTCGTTTATAAAGAATTTGTTTATAACAATTGCTTATAATAATTAAGTTAAATATTATTAAAATTAATTATGTTCTATGAATGCATGTGCAATAATTTCGGCTGATAGTGAGTTTCTATCTGTATTTTTTCTTGAGAGAAAAATTCACAAAGCTAAAATGGTCAATTTTGTCACTATATTTGTTTATATATTGTTGCTCTGTGGAAAAATTAAAAAAAATCAAACCACAATTCTCTTAAAAATTAATTGCTGAGAATTTCTAAAAAAAAAACTTTTAAATCGGTTAAGAAATACGACCTGTGGGCGATTATGAACAGTAAATTCCTATTCCAGACCACTGTGCGCACCGAATGGCCGTTTTCAACACATGGGCCATTTTCAACTCTTGGTGACACGAGGCTGATGGTCACCCTATATTGTTTCTAACACATTTGACAAAATGTTTATGAAATTGAAATAAAATTCGAGTTGAAGTAATCTAAAATAGGTAGAATTTTAAATGCACATTACATATCATTCGTTCTCCGCTTACTTATCCAGTTTTTATTTTTTATTTGGAATTAAAAATATTAAACATAACCTCTAATTGACTGAATGTATCATCTGATCTACATTGTATACCCTTTATTTGTTTTTCGGTCATTCACGAACATTAAAGTTTAGTTTTAAATACACAAATAAGTTATCAATTAATTCCTTAAATGACAAGAAGTAAACTCTTAAAATATTTACGGCCGTTATTTGAGATAACTATACATGTAATATCTTGGATTATATGTTAACGTTTGAACATCCATTTTTCTCTGAGTGCTATTTATTCACTCTGAACATTTGGTCACTCGACCACTCCTTTTGAAATTAGTGGGCGGAGTCAGGGGAAGTCGCTAGGAAACAGGAATGACGGAGACCTCTTGAAAAATGGAAACTCCTGAATGAATGGCCATCTATTTCAAATCTGTTGTCAACTTTGTTCTTAATTTATAGAATTTCAAAGAAGAAATGATCGAAATTTAATGTTTTAGGTAACCGTCGACATTAGCTTCACTGTGAAACTCTACTACTATCGGCAAGAAAACTATAGGCATCTGCCTTTGCAGCTTAACAACTCAGTCAAAAAAAAATGCTAGCGCAACAAAACAACAGGCATTTAAAAGCTGAAAGTGTTCTACGTTAATGAGCTTAAAGACGTTTATGTAAAAAAATTTTTGCGCTTAGCAGACTGAAAAATGTAAAGAAAAACTCAGGATTTTAGGGTACATTTAAGAACAGTCATTTTTAGAGCATTATTTCTTATACAAGGGGCGATGGAAAAAATTTGAAAAAATGCATGAGTATGAGGAAAACTGTTGTGAACCAGCTGCAGTTCAGAAATCTAAAAAATAATAAAAATTGTTGCTTAAAAGCACAAAAATGTGCAACTATATTATCTTCAGTTCTAATACAGATATTAAAGCGATTCAAACTGCAAACTGTAATTGATAGACTCTGTATTTATTTTCAATCACCCGGAAGGATGTGTTAGTCTTCTTTTTTGTGAAAATAGCGATATTTTTAGACATTTTTTTTTGTTGGAAAACAAGTGACAGAAAGCAGGAGGGGGCCCTTTCTTTGTTTTACTGCCTACCGCTGGTGCCATTATTCGGCCCCTAGTTCTGAATGCTTGGATGGCACCTGGCCACGGATTAAGGAAAGGGGCCAGCGGTCGGCAGTAAAAAAAACGCCCCACCTCCCCGCTTTTTGCCACATGTGTTCCAATAAAAAATTTCTAAAAATATCGCAATTTTCACAAAAAATAAGACTAACACATCCTTACGGGCGATTGAAAATAAATACAGAGCCTATCAATTACTGTTTGCAGTTTGAATCGCTTTAATATCAGTATTAGAACTGAAGATAATATAGTTGCACATTTTTGTACTTTTAAGCAACAATTTTTATTATTTTTTAAATTTTTATACTGCAACTGGCGGCTTCAAGTGCATCTTTTAGTAGCAGTTAATAAGCGTTCCGTCGGTAACTTTAAGAATTTTATCTGGATTTTAGCGCCACGCAGTGGAAACCTCAGACAATAACCCTGCGATGCAAGTGAGAGAGAATTTTATTTTTAAACTTCGCTCGCAACATACTACTTGAGCTATTATGAATGCACTTGAAGTCACCTTCAGCAGAAGTTAATGACTTTTTTAAACAATTTTAACGCTGAAAAAAAAGTGTTGCGATTACTCTGTGAGTTTCTGATGGAAATTTTAACGTAGAATCCGAATCTAAACAATTTAAAAGTTTATCTTGCTGTTTTTTGAATTTTTAAGAAGGAACCGAAGGGGGACTCAGTAGGGTCTTTAAGGGTACTTTGTAGAGGCTCCTTTCGTTTCCTTCGGTCCGCCAGGGCTGCGACCTCGCAACTGATTAATAAAAAAAAAAAAAACAATTGAACGTTTCCTAACGCGTACACTGAATATGTACTTTCACTCATTAATAATTCTGTATGCAAATTTCACTTCTTTCTTTCTGCACGAAATTATAAAAAAACCACACCAAAACCGTTCGTTATTCGGTCAATTAAAAAAAAATAACCCCTCTTCTCCCGTTTTTTCTTTTCTCTGCTCTCCGTATTTATTTACATTTAAAAATTATTGTGCTCTGCTTTAAATTTATAACAATTGTTCATTAAATTAAACCTTACACTAAATACAAAAATGGAGTAGGCTACTATATTGTTAAAGAAAGAAACTGCTCGAAAAGTTAAATTAGCAATTCCTAAATTGAATACTGGGGTTACTTTCAACAATTCAATCCTCTTTAGCAATGTCAATTTTTAGATTTAAAACATGAGCGAGAAAAATGGGAATGTTTATTTTAATTCTGCATGAACTTAAGTCAACTAATTAGTTCTATATTCTAAATAGGTAATCATAGATTTGGCACGAGAATGTGTGAAGACAGAGATGTGCGAAGATATTGAGGAGGAAGATCACGAAACGCCGAGTAAATTATTAAAAATATCAGAAACTTCTTCAAAGACCGTAGGTCAGTACGTTTATTTGTGATTTTCGTGAATTCTATGTAGTGCAACCCTTTTAAGACATTTTGCACATAGTCAAACATAAAATTATACAGTTTTAAACATTTTGTATGGAAAACACTATAAAAACCATTTTTTTAAAATGATATATACTTCATTACAGTTAAAAACCTCGGAAATCCGATCCTTAGGCCCGAAACTGCACATTCGGTTTTTGCGAATTCTCTACAGATGAGTTTTGAAATTACCGTCAATAAGGAATACACCGGACCGATGCCTAATGTATTCGTAAATAAAATACCTTTGACTCATTCTGCGAATGGCTTCCAAATGATCAAAAACCCTGCCTTTACAGAAAACCAATCAAATCAATCTGGATGGATCCGAAATTCATTTCAAGCTTCTCACACTCGTGCGAATTCAAACGCGATTCCGCAGAATGAAGCTGTTTTTCAAGAAATGGAAAATGTTGTTGAATTACCGGGAGATAATGTTACGAGTAGCAGTACTTCATTCTCCATCAATAAACAGATCACAGTAGAAAATTCAATCTTTGAAGTCACTGAAATTTCGCCAAAGAGATCGTCTCCACCAATTAACGCTACCGAGGAAGAGTCTTCTACTTCCGAAAAAGAAGTTTCTACAACTCAAGTTTCTGCTGAAGAACCACAAGAAGTTGTGAAGCCAAAAGACGCAGTGCAACCTCAATTGCACCGGCAAAGTCCTGACAGTACAAATGCCGAGAATGAAATGAATTTGTTTAACTTTTCAGCAAATTATACGGATAGTGATACATCTAATGAATTTTGCACGTCAATGACAAAAACATCTCGAAGCAATACCTCTGAGGAAAAGCTTAATATGGAAGTGGCTGCGGTTTTGAAATCCAGTGAAAACAGGTTGTTTACTGTAGGACAAAAAACTGCATCAGTCGAAATCAGTCAAGTTTTAAGGTGCATGGATCAAAATACCGACTCAAGGGATACAAAAAAAAATTCAGAAGTAAAATATCGAAGGACTTCAAGTAAGAAAACGAGGAATAATATAAGGAATGATTCCAAATCGAAAATATCAAAAGATCCAGTAATTAGAACAAGTAGAACGAAAAAAATTAAATTAGAAAATGAAGATCAAGTAGCAGAGGAAAGCGATACAGATGAGAGTTTTAAACTCTACCTAAGCGACGAAGGTGAGGGTAAACTAGACGAGAATGCAAACTTTAACATCTCGAGTACTGCAATAGATATGCTACAAAGGACAAATGATCTCTTTATAGAAGATATTGCTAAAGAGTCAGAACAAATAAAAAGTCCTGAAGGCCCACTAACGAGAAGTGTTGATCCGAGAACTTGCAAAACAAAAAGTCAATTGGAACATCATGAGACTAATTGCAGCATCAATATTGAAAATAACCTAGCAGAATGCAACCCATCGTGGGAAACAGCGAATACCGCAATTTCGTCTTTAAACAACGTTCCTTTGACTTACAATCCGTATCCCTTTCCAAATGCTCAATACCCATATCTTGCTTATCCAAACTCGTATTCCAACCCACAAGATTTTTATTCAGATCATTATCCAATCTCATATATAAATGATAAGCTTCCATATTACCAGTTGCAAGACCATCAGATTTCTTTTCAAAATTATCAAACTCCTTACTTGAATTATCCACCTCCATGTCCAAATAATCAAATTCCATATTCAGTCGGGCAAACTCCATTGCCAGTACCATATCCAAATATTGAAACTCCTCAGTCGAATAATAATCAATTTCCAAGTCCCTACTCAAACGATTTATCCTCGATTAATTCTTTGAGTGCTGAAAAGACAAGCAAAGAGAAAGCTCAACTTTTTGAAGAGTTTTCTGCGTCTTGGCATTATAAAGGTGTAGAAGAAACTCATCGAGCGGAAAGGATTGATTTTAAAAATAAGAAAGCAACACCCAGAGTTATAAGCTCGGAAAGAGTAAATCTTCCATATAAATCCAGTTTGAAGTCACAACTGAAAATCCATGCACCAAAATTCATGCCTTATGTTCAGAAGAATCCACTGTTAATTGAATGTCTTCCTCTCGCTAGTCCTAAGCCACAAGTGCCTCAAGAGGATAAGAATTTGAACAGTTTTGTTGTTCCAGAGCCAGCAATGAATCAAGATCTCCTTGATATGCATTGTGTTTCAAATCCTCCAGTGATACTTGAGCCTCTTCCTCTCGCCAGCACAAATCCCCAAGTCCCTCAAAAAGATAAGTATTTAAAAACTTTCGATGTTCCAAAGCCAAAAATAAAACTAGGACCTCTGCATGTATCAAGTTCTGGCTCAGAGTTTCTTAAAGAAAATAAGAACTTGATCAAAAATTCATTATTGTTGCAAGAACCAGTGCAGAAAATTGAGCCAGATATGACAAAATTAGGAAAACTCGAAACTTATATACCTGCAGATAAATTATTCCGATCAGCTGCGAAATCCGATGAGGTTTTAATGAACATTGTGTCTTGGAGACCTGCAGAGTTTGAGGTGAGTTAATCAAATATTTTAAATGTTCAATACCTAGTTTTTAACGGATCTTTACATTTCAATATTTACCAGAAAAACTGCGCTAACGTTTTAAGGATTTTTCAAAATCGAGTCAGTCTTAGATGTACATTTATAGGGTTCCAAAATGAAGGTAAAGTTCATTAACCAAATATTTGAGATTAAAATTAAAAAACTTATAGATTTTTGTGAAAGTTCCTGGTACATGACAAAAGACTTACAAATTACCCTAATGCCATTTTTTATTTCTATGAAAATTAAAAAAAGTTATCGCTTTTCAACATTTCCAAAATTTTCAACAGCAAAAAATTCTATATTTCTGATCGATTAAGAAATTTCAAGCAACATTTTTACTACATATAAAGTCTGTTTCAAAACTCTCCCAATTTAATTTTTCGATTAGACCAAAATTCAAGAAGTAAAATCATTTCAAAATTAAAACACTTTGGTTTTAAAAGATCCATGTTTTAATCGTGATTGTTAGTAGAGTGCAACCAGATTTACAAATTCTATTTGTGACATTTTTTAATTGGACACAAATTAAATAAATTCTATTTAAGTAATCAAGTAAAGAATGTAATCCTCAAACAGCAGGTGCTTTCAAAACCGTATTTAAAAAGAAATTAAAACAAAAATTCCGCCCCAATTTATTACTGTAGTCCATCATGGTTTTAAATCGCAATTTTTGATTTAAGTTATAACATTTATATTTGAAATAATGCAGTCCAAATGCACACTTTGAACGTATGAGACCAAACACGAGAGCTACTCGAACGCTCTAGGCGCGCTCTAAGTTGGCGCGAGGCGCAGCAGGCATATTTTATTTTTACGTTTTATTTACAGAGCTGCTTTTCTAGAGAAGTACCTTGTGTATTGAATAAAGAGAAAATACGAAAGACGCAGCCGGTGTATAACAACCACGAGGACTACTGTAAAGTTCAAATACCTCTGATCCTCATAGACATTTCCTACAAAATTAAAAATGCTTACAAAGTCACAAAAGAAAGAACAACGTTTACGAATTGCAAAATAGTGAAGAACTCAGCTTCAATTATTTGGATAGAAGATACGTACTCTTATATGATGGGATTCAATGTCAAAGTATGTGGATCAAAACTGAACTCACATAAGCCTCTTACTGTTGGAGATTTTCTCCGGGTAGAAATCACAAAAGGTGATACGAATTTCCGTACTTTGATGTTTGCTTATGTTGCAAAGATTTTGGATAGAGAGGAAAATAATTCTGCTCTCGGTAAATAAAATTCATATTTTACATTTAATTAGGGGAGATTTATAATAGTAAATGTTGTGTATGTTTCGTTATTTTCAGAATCATTGACAATGACTTTCGGTGTGGTAACGAAGTTGATTGATTTTAATCTCTATAGGAGCAAAATTAAAGAGTTGTCTTTAATAATGTCACTACTTCCTTCGATTAATTTAGTTATGGCACTAGAAAGCTTTAAAGAATCGCCACTGCTACCGATGATTTTGAACCCTGATCCAGATAATTATCAGTTAGTTGATCATTTGGATCCAGGTCTAAAAGTGTTATTAGAAACGTCCTCTACTCCTGACTTATTATTGGAGGTAAGTTCAGTCTCTGATTGTTTCTGTTATGTTCATGTTCATGTATCTAATTTTTGAAATTATTAACCCTAAAAATTATGTAAAATTTTTAAAGTCCACTAGTTTTTTTGGATTGTAGTTCCGTGAATGATATGGGCACTCTTAAGTGATTTATTTTACAAAGTTGCATATTTGGTTTGAGTTATTGGTACAACTGTGCGCGTTTTACCCAAAATCTAACAATCATTCAGGGAAAAATTAAAAACGAAATGCAGTTTTCAAAAATACCATTGTTTTATTTGTCCGCCTTTGATTCAGGCTATGACTGTGTAGTTTGGGTTTCTTACTGGTTATGATATGCTTATTGCGGGGAAAAGAAATTTAAATCATAATTCTAACTGAACACGTGTAATGGAGTTACGATTAAGGTTAATGTACAGATACTAATTTGAGGTTTAAAATTTTTATTTGTTAGCATTACAATAATTTTTAGGATTTTGTTTATATATTTGTTTTTAAATTTACGTAAGGAATATATTTTGGCTAAAACATGCAGATATGCACCAAAAACTCATACCAAATATGTAACATTCTGGAATAAATAATTGAAGAAGGCCCATAAATGGAGCCGAGACGTTTGATGCAATTTTAAATCTTCTTCATTCACTAAATACACCCGAAGATTCAGTGATTTTCTTTTCTAAATTTCACGACAGATTAAACATAAAAAAAAAAATTAAAGGGTTACACTGTTCTCAATTTTTTGACCGGAGATTAGAATTTCTGTGGTTCGATTCCCAGGTGAGCGAATGAGAAAGATGTTTTTTTTTCAAGAAAAATAATTTTTAAATTGTATAATTTTGTCTTATTACATTTTATTATCATTCATTATTTTTCTACTATAGATGACACAGCTTTTCATACATTTTTATTTTCGAGGAGAGTACAGTTCTTTTATTCATGGCCCATATTGTTTTAATTTTCATTTTTTTTTCATTTTGATAACTTATTCTAATTATGTATTTGGCAGTTCAGTTGTCTCGTGTGGTAATTGACTAAATTGTACCGTCAACCGGGGCGAATCGCTACAATAAATTTTATAAAATCGTCAAATGCTAAATAATTGTATTTTCAAACTGATCTTAAAGTCTCTTAAAGTCAATGTATCTACTTTACTGCCCATATCAGAGAGAAACTAAGAGTAAACACTTCCATAGGAAGCACAAGCATCAGTATAGTGGCGCCTCTGTCGCCGATTTCGGGTAGCTATATTCATACTCACACCACGATTGGATACAGAGCACTCGTCTCTCGAACACCCCCCCCCCCCCCCCCCCCCCCCCCCCCCCCCCCCCCCCCCACTATCGACGCACAGCTCTTCTGTGGTCACAGTGTGCTATTCGATACTTTTAATTCGTATTTAATTTAGTTAGTATTTTCTTTGACCATTCAGGTCTTTTAGTTCCATTCTTAAAATAGATCGATCGGTGAAGGATCGTGGTCGTAGCTCCCGGAGGCTACATAATTAGAGTTGTCACAACCACAATAAATAGTAAAATATGATACAAATATGATTGTGGTTTCCTCAACTACATAGCTGTTTGTGTAAGAGACGGGTTGTAAGAACTACACTGTGTGTATGTTTGAGATACAGTGGTTGTGGGACGTAAGTACGTTGTGGTTGCGACAGCAAAAAGTATGTAGCTGCAACATAGTGTATGTAATAACCATATCATGAGTTAACCCAGCTACGCGCAAAAGAAGCGGCATAAATTACATGTGGATGGGCTACAAATAGCGTGGTTGTGGGAACTACAAGACTGCAACTACAAGCGTGTCGTTGTGGCAACTAGGTCATTTTGATCTAACAACTTGATTAAAAGATGTCTCAACAAAACTAGCGGACATTGCAACCATATTGCATGCAAGTTGATAATTTTAGTTACTGTAACCATATAAGTTTTCACCGTACACGAGTACTCAGTCGAGTATATTGCGCAATATTATGCAATTAAATTGGAAACCGTCCAGACAGCCCTGAATGTTCTCGTTTCGAGGGTACCGATTTAATAGCAAGGCCAGTCCGAGGCCACACTCGAAGCTGTTATTATATGGGAATTGGATTGTAACTTAATCCAAGATTCCGGGTTGAACCGCTACAATTGAAATACATTATAAAAAATGTTTAAAGCCCGGTTTACATTGACGAATAATGTTAAAGAAATATAAGTACACTGATTTTTTAATACTCATGTAGTCATATAGTAAATAATAACTAAAAAATGTAAAATTAAAATACAGGTTATGCTCATACGTTATACAGCTAATTCTTATTTATTTCCTTATTACTATTATTTTTTGCTACATTTGATATAAAGATATACTAGTAAGTTTTTATAGTCTTATTATTAATATTTAATAAAGAGTTGAGTTTTTTTCAATTCTTAATTTTTTATTCCTTTAACTACAATAGACTGGTTTATTTTGTACTAGTTTTAGTGTATGATAAACAAACATGTAAAAACTGTAACGTAACCATGGAAAACATTTACATATATAGGATTTAAGTAAGTGCGATTCGCTCCATGCTTTCTAAATCTGAAGTAGTGAAATTTCACTATTTCAATTAGCGAGAAGTCTCTCACTAGGAATTAGTGAAAAACTTCTAATTAAATTAGTGAAAATATTCCACTAAAGAAAGTAGTGAAACTTTACTGAGCAAATAGTGATGTCGGAGTTAAAATGTCCACTATTCAATAGTGGAAAATCACTTTTTACGTAGTGAAAAAAAATTATTTTGAAAGATTAAATAATAAGAAATTGATCAATTAAAAATAAATTCGCGCATTTATAAGCTTATTTCTTTATTAAATTGAAAAATTGTATATTACAAAAGACTTTCTTTCAAACTTTTCTCCTCGAAATGAACAAGATGCTTCGCTGCCTTAGAACTATATCACTGCTTTATTCAAATGTTTTATTTCACCCTCTCGAGACACTAATAATTAGGATACTAAGAAACTTTTGAAAACGCTCGAACTATATGACAAACTGGAAAAAGATAAGACACGTATTTCCACGAGAGCCACCAAGACGCCGAAATGAGCACAACGCTTAGCTTCTTTAGAACTGTATCACTGTTTTATAAAAATATTTTATCTCGTCTTATCGAGACACTAATAACTGGGATTTCAGAAAACTCTAAAACTATGTGGAAAACTAGGAAAAGAAAACACAAGTTGTTCGCCAGACAAACAATGTTATGTTAACACAGAAAAAACTGAAGTTAAATTTTGTTGCATGTAAAATTTCCCGCTGTTAAAGTTTACATGCTATTTGGCGAAAGTTTATCCTCCGATGGAATAAAAGCTGTCGTCTGCTACGGTGTCCTCAGCAGCAATGGGAAAACGCCAAAGTATGAGTGAATTCGAGTTCTAAATGAGGACACCAGATTAAAAAAAAACACAGAAAAAAATGAAATTTAAAATTTGTTGCAGTTAAGACTTGCAACAGTTAAAAATTAAATATATTTCGGCGAAAGTTTCATCCAGGTTAGGAGAATAATTTTGATCTGGTCTACTGCGTGACGCTTGAATTGAGCAAATTTCGGTAAAACATATAGAATAAGCAACAGAAAAAAGAAAAAGAATTGTTCTTACTGATATATAGTATCTTCTCCGAAACAAATTACACTATTGTAGACGAATTAGAACTTATTTAATACCATTTAGCAAAAAACGCAAAAACAACTGACAGATGGGAATGCCCATTTCTCTCCAATTTAATTAAGTTAAGCGACGATAGATAGCACCAGCCTCGCGATTCTCTCTACATCTCTAATAAAAAAAGAGTGATTACACGGAGAGACTTTTGATATCAATATTTGACTCAGTCTATATGTATAATTAAAATAAAATGTAAAAATTTAGAGATAATCGGGTTATTGCTATAAAGATTCCTACTATGATAAGAGATGATGATATTTCTTTATATATTATTATAAACTTGAGCGAGAAAAAATTAGTATTCACGGTTAGAAAAAGTCTTATTTACTGTATGAAAATGGTGAGTGTGAAAAAGTGATAATGGTCAATAACAAGTTTTGTAAAACTTTTAGTCAAAAGTCAGAATTTTAAGTAACATAAGTTGTAAGAAATGTAAGAAATTTTAGTATTAAATAAGAATGTGTATTGAAATGAGTGCCTCTAGTGATATCTTCAACAGGGATTTGCGAGAATTCTAAAAGACTATACTAAAAACGCCCGAAGGTTTCCGATCTATTCCGTCTTTAGTCGAACTCGCGACGATCACACCATCTGACCGACTGTACTGGGCTCATGACTTGGGATTCTCCGCCAAATCTCTTCTATCATGCGTGCGTTTATAGTACAAAAATGTTCGTAACTAGTGAAATTTAAATTAAAGTTTAGTGTAATTTTAATTTGGAAATTTTTTATTTAAGCTCTCAATAATTGACACATATAAAATAGAAGCATTTAACACTTTTCAATTAAGTACAATTAAACTGCAAAACCTAAACCTTCACACTTTGATAAATTGAATTGTACAAAGATCGCTGGTTAAAAAATATGAATCCGCGCTATCGTTTTAAATTCTCTAAATTAAGACTCATCCTCAACTACAACTCGCATTAATACAAGTGTGAAGAAATTAAATATGTCCATCTTCCAACTTAATAAAAACATTATAAAAAAAAGTTTCCTAAAAAATATAAATTGCAATGAATTTAGATCAATTAAATATATAAGTTAAGACTGATTCACATAATCTTATTGATAAATTCATTTAATCTGTTGTTTATAAAGAATAAAACATCTAATTTGTATTTTTAATCAAAAATAAATTAATATCTTTTAAATTAATTGCAGAACACAAAAAAAAATAAATACGATCGACCCTAATGTCAATCAAAAAATCGTCTTCGCTGTTAAGATAGTTGGGTCAATTAAAAAACCATATCTTCAAAAAAAACAAGAACAAAGATATCATCTAACTATATCCAAAAATGAGAGCAATTTCCTATTTAAAAACATTTTTGCAACCGAATTTCCTTCCTTCCAGTTCTATAACAACCATAACAATAAAAAAATCCCTCTTTTAAATTCAGAAAAAATCGAAAATCAACACTTCCTCTCCTCCGACTCAATGAGAATATATATTTTTAAATTATTTTCTTCTAATAAAAAAACTAAAATGACAAATTATTTCTTCAAGCACAATAGAAATCTTAAAAATAAAAAAATGGCCTCTTCCAATTGAAGAAAAACCTGTGTCACTTTCAACTCAATAAAAACTTTACAAATATAAAATGTACTACCAATTTAACAAAAATTAGAGTTTTCTATATTTTCCAATTATCCTCGTTTAATTCAGACAAAAAAAAAAATTCGTTCTTCAAACACAATAAAAATCTTAAAAATAAAAAATGGCCTCTTCCAATTAAAAAAAAACTGTATCTCTTTCAACTCATTAAAAACTTCAGAAACATAAAATGTACTGCCAATTTAACCAAAATTAGAAGTTTATCATTTCAAGGTTGATAAAAATGTTAAAAATACAATACTTCACATTTTTCCACGCAATAAAAATGTGAACCTAAAAAAGTTCCTCTCGCAATGGCAAAGAAATTAAATACCAAAATTAATTTGATTTTTCTCAATTTTGATATTTTCAAATTAATCCGTTTCAATTGTTACTTAACGTTGTAATAACAATTGTGAAGTTAAAAGTTTAAATGTCTTACTCTGAAATTTTTACCTTTCAAGGCTATCCATTTCAAACGATTCAGTTTCAAATTGTTTACTTTTGAATATTTGGTGTATAATTGAGATTAATTGCTCATTGAGATATTTTTTTTAATTAAAATTTTTCGAACTGAATGGTTTAAAAATTTAATATTATCGACTGCAACAATATTTAAAAAGGATTTTAAATAAAATAAAATAGTTTAATTAATGAATGTATTAATATTAAGTTATTTTTATATTAAAATTATTTTATAAACTTTGAATCAGCACATTTCAATTTGGTTAATTATTGGGGCTTTCGTATCGAAAAAGTGGAATTTTTAATGTCAAAATCTGTAAATTGTGTAATTTAAAACCGCTTTAGAATCATATTGTAAAATAATTTTTGTACAATTTTTAAAACTCGAAATACAGTTTAGTTTTGAAAACCATTAAGGGCATGCGACACAGTGGAATTCCTACATTACCAACCTCTTTTTTCTATTGAACAAAATTTTTTTTTGAACCATAGAACTTTTTTTGTAAATC
>NC_046659.1:52619534-52638493 GCF_010883055.1 Belonocnema kinseyi | reverse complement strand
AGTTCGATATTTCATTTACCAAAAAAGTTCTATGGTTCACAAAAAAATTTTTTTCAATGGAAAAAAGAGGTTGGTAATGTAGGAATCCCACTGTGTCGCATGGCCTTAATTAATTTTTATTTTTTTATTTTTAAATCCTTTAAATTATAAATTTACGTTTAAAAATGACGACATAAAATCGAGAAATTATCAAGTAAAAGATTTTTTAATTAGCGCTGTGAAGTAAATAATGTATAAATGAAAACAGTTCACAACTTAACTTAACGTTAAAAAAAAGTTGAAATCGAATTGATTTTTAATTGAAATAAATTATGCGAAATGATATTGTGATATTCCAAGTGATTTGATAGACGGTTCTTCTAAAAGTTTATGAAATTCCTTGTAAATAAATAAATTCACTATCATACTCATTTCTCGGCTTTTTCCGGTTTAAAAAAACTCTCAGACATTTCCCGGTTTTCCGTCCAGCGACTACTCAATGATAAGTTAACACAAATGACAAGTTAACAAAGCTTCAAATATAGATTATTGGGAAGATAAAATTCAGTAAATGATAGTTCTACATCTGCTCTAAGAGTAAGTAAAATATTGAAAACTTAAAATTACGTTGAAAATTCAGAATATGGAGGTTCACGTTGCTATATTTATTATTTTATTTTAATTACTTTAAATAAAAAATAATTATTTTTTCATCTTAATTTTGAAGGGAAATGTTCAAAATTGTTGTCTGATATAATTGCACATTTTTCAGGAGGTTCGAACAGAATTTCTTCCTGAATATATTTGACTAAAAATATGAATATGTTAAATATGCTCCGAATTTTAAGTAACTATTAAAAAAGGAAAAAGAAATTTATAACAAAAAATGAGGAATCTCATTTTTCTCGTAGACTCAAGTAGGTTAGAGTTCAATATATTAAAGGCATTTTTTGTTGAGAGTTGGATTTTTTTTCGTGGCAATTATAACTTTCCTAAAAGCTTGTACCATTAGGGAATTTGCTGCCCTTCTATACAATTACTTTCATAAATTAAGTAACATTATTTGACTTTATATATAAAAATTTTATTGTTCCTACACAGTCATATATTTATAAGGACGGAGAAAAAGTTTCTTCATAATTAACTCGCGTAATTGTTCCATTCATATTATAGTGGTCTAGAAAATATCCTTATTTTTTTCTTCTAAAATGGCTCGATGCCTAAAAATTGTTCCTTTTCGTGTAAAATGTCCACGGTATATTTGCAGAATTTAAAAAAAAAATTAGGTATCTCTTAAGCCCATGGTTTGCAAAAAATTGCTCATGTTATTTTAGTTTCCGCTGTTAATGGTTTTTTTACATTAGAATAGAAAAAGGATAAATTGCATATGTACTCAAGTAAAATTATAAATTAATAGTTGAAATTAAAAAAGGAATTTTCTGCAAAAATTGACTTGAGAGATCCCTAAAAATTTTTTTATAAATAATGACAATGCTCAGGAGACATTTTGACACTAAACGGAAAAGTTTGTAGGGCAGACATTTTCGAAAAAAGCTTTTTCTGGACCACGCTTCATTTATTCCTATTTTTTATCACTTTTAATAAACTTAGTTAACTATCATTTAACCATTTACAAATGGATAACGGAAGTTTTTTAAGTAATATGTAATACTTTTTAAGGAACGTAGGGTCAGAATTGCTTTAAAGAATGTGATATTTAATACTTGAGTAGCTCATTATTCAGGAAAATTATACCTTGGGAAAATTTATAGATACCTGGCAACATCCTAGAATTGTCAGGGAATTTTTTTTACAGAATTTGAGTAGAGGCCTTGAGATAATTCTAAGCATAATATTTTTTAATATTTGTATTGATATCTTTCAACATATTAAATACATAAAGAATATACCGATTATTAGTATAAATTACCGTGATTCTTTTTTAAATGAGCTAATAATTACTTTTACATTTATAAAATAAAAAAACGTGTAACTTCAGAACTGTCGCTTAATACATAAAAATATATTTTTTTAATTATTCTGTCTGTTAGTCTGTAGGTGTTTAGTTTGTTAGCACGATAACTTTCGAAAGAGTTTACAGCTGCTTGACCTTTGGTATATTTTTGAGTGTCTTAAACTAAAGGTGAGTTTCTTTAGCCAGCCATTTTGGATAAAAAATCAAAAAGTGAGCGCATTGGAAACATTTTTGAGACAACTTTTTTTCAAGATTCAAACATTCTCTGTAAAGATATATACAGTATTCAAAAAGACGAACAATTTATCCTAATGGTGATTCGAAACTTCAAGCACATGCGAAATACGGAAAAAGACGAGAAGACAGAAATGTGCATTTGAAAAAGATGCATAAATTTCTTAAGAATCGCTTTTGAATAGGGTCCGTAGTTTTTATTTTAATCGTGAAAAACGTAATAATAAAGAGTAAAAAAATAAAATTAAATCCGCCTGCCGCGTGGGAAAATTCTCATCAGAACTTTCGTGTTTTAATTTCTTGTTTCTCTCGTGTGTGGGTTGTCAAAAAAATTAATTTTTTTATGATTAAAAAAATGGCAAATCAGAAATTGTACTTTTTCATTCAACAATTTCACAGCATTTTAAAGATTCCGAAATCTCTCAATGTATTTTCAGTGTGTGTGTGTGTGTGTGTGTGTGTGTGTGTGTGTGTGTGTGTGTGTGTGTGTGTGTGTGTGTGTGTGATAAATAGTTCATTAGACTGGAGCACCTGAAATTTTTGACCTAGCACTATAAGTTTTTCAAATTGTAGTGATACGTTTCTCTCGTTTAGTATATAAAGACCGAAAGAATCAAGAGTTTCAGCGAAATGCGTGACATTTATAGATATAAGATAGGCTTATATATGCGTATAGATATTAGTTAAATCTTCGTAAACAAACCTACTGTAGCGAGCGACCATCCGAGCGTATACACATATATATTAAGAAGTGTATGAAGTCCATGCAATAGTGTGCGTTCGTACACTTCTCTCCATCTTTCTTTTTGCCATGCGCCAGCGTGAAATAAAACATCACGTGAACCCCGTTTTTCGTGTAGTGGTTTAAAAAGATTGCAAGGCGTTCGTAACGAAATGATCAACATTCGGTTTCATTTCTTTCAAAGCACTATACTAATTTTCGTTATTCGAATCGATTACAAAATTTAAAACAGCGACTTAGAAATATTGTATTTTTTGTATGTAAGAGTCTAAAATTTGTACGATTTATTCTAATCAAAGATATTAGTCTGAATTTTCATAGTCACTATTCGACTTTTTCTAACCGAACCTCGATTATCCCTAAATGCATATACTCTATTTGAATTATGGATATGCGATAAAAGAAATATTAATATCCAAAGTTTCCGTGTATAAGGCTAAAGATTATCCTGGCAAGGTTAAAAATCGGAAATTACCTTCGATTAATGTAAAGTTTATCCGGCAAGGTTATTTTTGTTGCGGTGAATCTTTCACCTCGGATCGACGTAAACTTTATCTTACGTTTTTTCTGTGAAGGTAACCAAACGCAATTGCGACACGATGAAACCATATGAATACGAAGGGCGCACTCTGCGCTGCCGCTGCTCAGCCGTGATCGCATAATCATGCGATCACAACTTCTATCTATATTTCACTATTTTTCCAGTAAAAGTCCACTAATTCAATAGTGAAAACCTAAAAAATGACTATTTTACCAGGGAATCATTAAGTCACTAATTCAATTAGTAAAATTTTCAATATTTCAGATTCAGAGAGGGGCAGGGTGAATCGCTACAACCACCAATTACCTATAGTATTCATTAAAAAGTTTTCTTTTTGCAGTGATCTGTGGAAGCTTCTTTCTTGAGATCATAAATAACTGATATTAACAGATATTAAAAATTTGAGACAATTTAGGTAGTTTCTACATCACATCTTAGCCATGGTTTATGAAAGAATGTAGCGATTCGCCCCGGTTGTTTTAATATCTGACAAAATTATACGTAACATAGACGGAGGGCCGGGGGCTCAAATCATTTTCTTACATCGTAATTACATGCAGGTGGAGAGAGGTAAAAATTGGGAAAAAATATGTCTTGAATTTCTTAATTTAAAACGTTTAAAAGTGGTAAAACTATCATTTTGAATGCTTCCAATTATTTCAGTTCTGCCAGTGAGTCACTTTTATAGCGACAGATCGCTTTTTATTTATTTCACATTTCAAAATGTGGTTTAAATTGAAAGCATTTAGATGTTAACGTACGAGATTGGTTGGTTTCGAATTTCAATTTTTCAAAATTGTATAATTTAGCGTTAAAACATAAATAGTTGAAATTTTCTTAATTAAAATCAGAACCCTTAAAAATTTTGTAAATTATTCAAAATGGAAAACCTAATAGTTCTAAAATTTAGTTTTCTATCTATAATAATAAAGCACTTTGAAGGATGACAGTTGATTTTTTTCCTTCTAATAACTTGAAGTAAGTGTAATTTTTACAGTTTTAAAAAATGACAATTTTAAATGTTATTCACTTGGAGATTGTTTAATTTTTAAAAGCTTTAAATTTATGTGACTGCAGTATTAATGTTTTGAATTTGAATTAATTTAATTTTTAATATTTAATTTTCAAGATTAAGCGCCTAATATTTAGAGTTCCACATTATAATCCATAAGGTTTGAAACAACAGAAAACTCATTTACACCTTTGAATTCATAACATCGAATTTCGGACATTTATGTTATATTCTTATTTTGAACGTTGATCGACAACTATTAATATTCAGGAGAATTTAAACTACGAGCAGTTAAGTGCTGTTAGAAAAATTGCTGATGTGGCTATAAGGCGGGAACCTAAAGTTGCATTGATCGAAGGATTCCCAGGTAAGAATTTCCCAAATAAATTCCATGTTAAAAAGACAGTTATAATTTACAATTTGGAAAAACGTTTGTTGCAGGAACTGGAAAAACGAAAGTGATAGTAGATACGATAATAGAAATACTCAACGGGCAAAATTACAGTCAAGATAAAAATCACACTATGAAAATTCTTGTGAGCGGTGTATCCAATTCGGAAATCGATGAAATATTGCATCGAGTCTATGACAAGAGAAAACATTTGAAGAGTAAGATGTACACAATTTATAGTTAAAAGTATATCATTTCCTAAGTTATAAATATAAAGCAACCATTCTTTATTTTTCAGAGTCTAAGGCACTTAAAATGGTTCGTGTTGGACTTGTTGATCAAATGAGTTCACGTGCGAAAGACTTTTCTTTACAAGAACTAGCCAAAAAACATATCGAAGTGAACCTGAATGATTTGCGTCTGAAAGATTCATCGACGTCACTTGGACAACAGGCACGTGACCTTTCTCGATTTTAGGTGTAATTTGATCAAAATTTAAAATGTAGAAACTTTAATAAATTTATTGAATTTTTCATGTACAGTTAAAGCAGCTTTATGACCAAATAAATGCAATGAAAGAGGAGATAGAAAACAAAAACAATAAAAACGCTGTTCTAAGACGTACTCTTTTGACCACATATTTAGATATCAAACGGAGCGGTAGAAATGTATGACAAACATTTTAATAATTCGTAAATAATTCTATAAAAAAATATTTAAAATATTTAAGTCCATGTTTTTTTACACTTAGATCAACGATATATATCCTGAGGAATATGCCAATTTGCTTGAAGTAGCTGAGCATACACTTCTTTCAGGTGCAAATGTCATTGTTTGTACCTTGGACATGTGTCATTCGCTTAGAATGGATTTGTCATTCAGGTATTTCAATTATATTACTTACATTTTTTGGTGTTCACGTACGCGATTCCTCAGCTTGAAAAAAGATATGCTGATCTCCATTTTAAAGTTTCATGAAAGGCGGGACATATTTGCGGTGCCACCCTCTCTCCAATCCTATCAGTGATACTTTCCTTCCCAGGGTCGTGCCAAATTAGATCCCCAGCCAATAGGTTCTCCAAGGCAGATTGAGATGGCCTAGCCGCACATGCCGCCCATATTTAATGCCCCTTCAGCAATGAATAATGTGATAATATTTGGGAAACATGAAAGTCTACGGTACACTCTCGATAACCGCCCTATTTGAAACTCACATTTTGCTAATCAAAGGCGAGACTGCAGATGCGTTTTGTTAGCATTTTTTAATCTAAATTCTTTAATGTATGGATCGAAATTCTGTAACCGCATGGAAATTATACCCATCAGCTAAACTCTCCCGAACTTACTTTCTGATATCTACCAAAAATACCCCAAAAATTGGCGAATTATCGCGAGTGCATTGTATTTGGCTTGGAGCTCAGAGACTGAAAAGATTCGGAGGTGTTTTTTTTACCTTACAGACTGAAACAAAATACGAAGGGACTTTCGGTTCGTCCCACTCTTGAAATCTGCTGAACAGTTGCCATACAATCCCTTCCCTGTAATCCTGTAATTCTCATGTTAATTTTAATTGACAAAATTGAAATCCCCTTAAAACCGTTGAAATACTTTGAGAACCTTGAAATTCCGTGAATTCTGTGAACTATTTACCCTTCAAATATTTGAGACCCCGTGAAGTATTTGAAGTCCTATGAAATATGTTGAAATACTATTTTTGACAACACTCCCATGATTTCGGCCTATATTTTCACGTCTGTTGTGCGGGCCCACAAACTGGCTTTTCGATCGGTGTGAGTAGAAAGTATACTATCTACTCCCTAGCCTAGTGAGTAGAAAAATGACGCAAAATGATTAGAGCAATGACGTTATGCGCCTTTTGGTGGCTCTTTTGTCGCCGGTTCGAAAAGAGAGTTTGTGGAACCGACCTGCAGTTATGAAAAGTGACCAAATCATAAAGAGTTCCCCCTGAACTTTCAAAAATCCCCTAAAACACCTAAAATAGCGAAGTTTTGAACCTTTTTCGATTCTTTTTCTCAATATTTCGATTCATTTTTCAAGAATCACAAACAGAAATTTAAGACATTAAAAAAAGATGATTTTAAGGAGATTCTCTTATGATATCGATTTCAAGTACTTCCTACATGATTTATTTACTTCAGCGAAGAAATGTCTAAGATTTAATCGAGAAACCAAACCTGAAAGATAAATCATTTCTGTAGTTTTAAATCAAAAATATTTTATCAAACGTTGACTTCTTGAAGTTGGAATCGTTCAAAAATGTCTCCAGAAAACCTGAAAACATCAAGAAAGTCGTAAAAATTCAATTTTAGTGCATACTGTAGTTTCTAGAAGCAAAATTTTGGAAATAAAAACCTTAAAGAACTATAATTAAAATAGATTAGATTTTTATGTGGCTGCAGCATATTTGACAAAATTCTTATCTTCATATTCTTATGAATATTGATTTACGAATATTCAATTTTTTATTATTCCAACATAAAAATGACTATACTTTGTAGAAAAGTTGCTATGAAAAGTTGTATATGAAAAGATACCATGCTTAGTTAAAAAATACTTTTCTGAGATTTACGAGATATCCATGCGCTATAAATAATTTTAAATAATAAGTGTTATTCCCTTCTGATCCCCTTTTTCGCAGAAACTCTCCTTCTTAACGCATAATTGAACTACTGAACCACTGCGATCCCTGCTGATGTAAACCCGTTGAAATACTTTTAAATTATTTGAAATATCTTTAAATCCATCAAAATTCCATGAAGTCTATTAAATCGCCGAATCCCCTGAAATCCCTTAAAATCTTTGAAAAATGAACAATTTAAAGTAGCCTTCCGAATTGAGCATTTAAAAATTAATAGACTCGAAAATGTGGAACTGATTATAGAACAATTATTTTACTTGCACCCTTCTTCTAGCAAAGGATTGAGAATGTATGAATATGGAAACTTTGTATTTTTAAAACCTCATCGAGGTAAGAAAAGAATCGATAGGTTATTATGTGACTAATAATCCTATATTTTATTTATTTTGCAACAGAGAAGAAAGCCCAATTCCAGTTCTCATCGTTGAAAATGCAACGCAAGCCTTAGAAACTGATATTTTGAAACCTCTTACATTTGGTGTTCAAACCTTAGTTTTAGTTGGCGATGTCTGCAAGCAATCAACGAAGTACTTAGCATTGCCTGTAAGATTATATCTTGTATATCAGTAATAGTGTAAATGATGTCTTTTTAAAATGACCCCTAACTATAATAAAATACTTTTTTGTGTGCAGATCTTAGAAAGTCATGGATTTGATAAATCTCTATATTCAAGATTGAGATTAAAACTGGCAGAGTCAGTAGACTGTCCTCTATTTCAACTGAACATTCAATACAGAATGAACAAGAAAATATCATATTTTCCTAACAAATTCTTCTATATGGGCAAAGTAACTAATGCAGTGGCATATAGACAGCCATTTCCGCTGCGTTCGTATAGAATCTTTAATGTCGAAACTTTACATAATTTTCGAGATAATGAGGTTCAGTTCATGGCTAGTGTAATACAGTGTATTATAGTCCATGCTAAATTAAAAAATTCTGCAAAGCCACTAAAGATTGGCATCATAACGGCTTCCAAGAGTTCGAGTGTTCGAATAAGAACTGCAATCGAGGACCAGTAAGAGTTTTTTTTATATTGAAAATAGTTCTAATTAAGTTCGTGCTTTTATTATTTTTAATGTGTCAATTGAATATACTTCTCTATATCTATTTATCTATCTCCCCCTCTTTATATATATTTATATGCATATATATATATATATAAAATTTTTTATTTGCAGAATGGAACTAATATTAGAAGCTAAAAGAAACTTAGTGTCTATTGAGGTAGATACAATTCACAAGTTCAAGAATCAAGAACGCGATGTGATTTGTGCATTGTGTCACAGGCCAAAAGATGGTCAGCGATTCGTTGATTCCCAAAGGCTATATTCAATCATGACACTGGCTAAGCACAGTTTAATATTATATGGAGAATTTCGGAAGTTCGAGGACGAGGTAATTTAGTTTCAAAATATTTTTCATGCATATTGTCAAAAAAAGATAGATTAAACAAAAGAAAAAGTAATTTGCAAACGATAATAGACATTTTTTTCAGACAAGTTCTCTATGGAATAGCTTAATACAAGATGGAAAAGAAAGAAAAGTCTTTTTTGATATTGAAGCTCGTCCACATCTCGCAAGCCTAAAGATGCTGTTAATTAGATTTTAGAATTATTTCAGATTAGATTATAGGAAATATGTGTCAACAAATATTTTTATATAACTAAACAAAAAAATATATTTTTATATTTGAATACTTTAAGCAAGTCTTTCCATTTTTATTTTTGTTTTTGTCAGAAAAATAAAATTACTGCGATGAGAATACGATTCATCTAATTTTTATTCAGTTCTTCTAGTTTTTTTTCAGTATTTTATTTTGTAAGAATGATCAATTATGTATTGAACCGTTTGCGTGCCCGTGTTTACTGAAATAGTCTTCGTTCTCTACATATGTTACACAAATATACTTAAGTATTGTAAAAAATGGTTTAAAAGGCGGCAGAGTGAAAATCATCTCAAGTATTATTTCATACCAATGCTGTTACATATTATTTGTCATTATCATTCATTTGTGATGTTCGTAATAAATCATTATTTTGTGCAATAACTTTAATTCTTTCCAGCTAGTTTTAATTAATTTAAAATAAAATGTTTTTTATGGTAAATTGTTTAATTTTAAGGTTTACTTTTCTTGTCCGTTGCATTTATCTTCAGGGTGATTTTTAATTAGGGTGAGCAGTAGATGACATGTTTG
The DNA here is from genome assembly GCF_010883055.1 of Belonocnema kinseyi. NCBI lineage: Eukaryota > Metazoa > Arthropoda > Insecta > Hymenoptera > Cynipidae > Belonocnema > Belonocnema kinseyi. Next base: position 52,628,762 of record NC_046659.1, on the reverse strand, counting down.
TATTTTAACTTGTGGGCCAGTAGTTTTAAATTATAAAAACGTTTCGTTATTCTGCGTTCGATATTTTTTAATGCCATGTATTTCCTTATACGAAACTACAGCTCAATCGAAATAATAGATGTTTTATGACTGTGTGAATGACTGGTAAACAATCATTGTTTCTCATTCTGCCGAAGCTTTGATGTTTAGTATTAAAGAAGATATACCATGAAATTTTCGGTTCACATCGAGGCTGTCAAGAGAAAACTATTGATTTGTAAAATATTTATCAATACCAAAATTTTTAACAGCTGAAGAAAAATCCAAATTGAAATCTATGGAAAAAATGTTATTATGATTTATGTAATTTTAAATATGTTCAATTCTAAAAGTGTCATGTTAAGTTAATTTGTTGATTTTTTCAATTATGAAATTTTTCAGCATACAATGCGTGATTCTGAAATTTTTGACTAAATGTCTTCAATTTTAAGCCTTAATTTTCAACCTTACATTTTCAATTTTTAAGAATTGGCTTCAGATATGTTCCAATCAGTCGGGTTTCCTATAAATACAATTGAAATTTATTTTAATTAATGCGCAAATGTTCACCTCCATTTATCTCGATATGAACTTTTTGTTGAATTTTTGCTCAAAGGATGTTTTGAAATTAGAATTTTTGAGAAATACGAGTTATTAGGATAAATACATTTTTTGCTCGAAAAATGCAATAATCTGAATAGATTGGTTTAGAATCAATCATAAATTTATAAAATGCGGTTTTGAAAAGTTCAACAATCAGAAATTAAAATCATTTAAAATTGTATTTTTTTATGAAGAACGTTTGAAGCTGATCAACTGTAAATATAAATTAATTGATGATTAAAAAAATTAAACTGTATTTATACTTTATAGAGTATTGGAAAAAATTGATTTTACAAAACAATTTTGAACTTGCTCAAAAGTAAATAATTTACAGAATTAAACGTGAAATATTGAACTGTTTCTATTCGAAAGCCTGCATATTAATATATTGTTTAAGTTTAAAATATTCCGTTTCTAACTCATTTAGATTGTAATTTTTCAATGAAGAATTTTTATAAATATCAGGCAGTATTTGACTGTTCATTTAAAATGATAAAATTTAAATCGTTAAATGTTTAAATGCATATACACTACACAAAAATGCAAGTCCATTTTTGATAGAGATTATTTAAATCTATTTCTTATTGAAGGATAAAAAATAGCACATTCACTTTATCTAACTACACTGCAGTTTGTATTGAAGCAGGCCAGAGTTTTACGCCTTGCCAGAGTTGCTGCTGTGGCGGTTTCTGGCTGAGAGTGGAGCCTTTCGGGGTCGAGAGAAGGTGTTCAACTAATCGTGACACATCCGCAGTGTGGGGTAGAGGGCAGTGCACGGGTACTGACGCGCGCATATCGCGCAATGGTAGAAAGTGGTTCGAACGACACTGACTGTTTACGATTGGACGGTCTGCATTCAGTGTCAAGAAAAGAATACCCGAAACAGAGATTCATTCTAACCTCCAGTGTGATGAATGTTTATTTTGGCAAATTTAATTCTACATTAGAGTCCTTGATGCAAGATCTGCTGGCAAGCACTCATGATGCACCACGCCATTTTAGTTTAAGAAAACAGCAAAATTTTCACATTTGACCGAACTTGGGGTGCTTTTTTCGTTGTTACGAATTTAGGACATTTCCACTGAGACGATTGAGCCTTAGTTTCGACGGCATAACCATATACCCATGTTTCGTCACCAGTTATGACCCTTTTGAGCAAATCTGGATCGTCATTAACGTCATTCAACAGCTCCTGAGCAATTTTCATGCGATGTTTCTTTTTGTAAAAATTCAGCAATTTCGGAATAAATTTCGCTGCTACATGTTTCAGGTCCAAAACATCCGCACAAGCGAAAGAAGCGAAAAGAGTTGGGAAAGAGGCCCATTTCCGATCCTTTCCGAATTGTATGGGAACTTGGCTTCCAATTTCTTTCTGAACGCCTCTCTTTCCGAAGGTTTTCGATGTGTTTCCGAACTTTCTCCGTGGTGTCCCACGACATTCTTGATTAAAATCGCAACAAATTTCGGACATTCCTCATTTCCCATAGTGCTTTCAATAAAAAAGGTCATTTTGCTCAGTTGCTTTTTCAATAAACCTTGATATTTATTGTGGATATAGAAATCGATAAAAGTGACGCTTCTTGTGGCCATTCATCATTAAGTCAAGATCAGTGCAATTTATATTTCGTAGTGTATAATTTTTAGCATACAAAGAAGGAATTTTATAAAGGACTTATAGCAGTAATTACAAATGAGACTTGGGCAAATGGAATATTCGAATTTTGGAATATTTAGATGTGCTAATGTGCAGCAATAATGTACGTGATGTACGAAAGTCAAAAAGGCTTTCTGAATTATGAAATTTCCATATTTCTAGGTTTTTAGGAATCGTCTTTGCTGGATTCAAAAGGAATCAACATGATCGCTGCAATATAAAAGGCTTGGAAGATAAAAATAAATTATTATTACGAAAATGCATATTTTTTTATTGGATTCGGAAAGAAATTGGATACATTCGGAAAGAGTAAAGTGGGTAGTCATTCGGAAATATTCGGCGACATTCGGAAATAAATCGGAAACATTAAACAACATTCGGAAATTATCGGAAAGAAGTCGGAGAGTACGGGATATTCGGAAAGGTTCATGGGACAGCTCGAAGTTCGGAAAGAAATCGGAAACAAAGTTCCCATGCAATTCGGGGCGGAACGGAACCTCTTTCCGAATCTTTCCGTTTCTTCCGCTAGGGCGTAAAAATGGCATGGCATGAGCCAGCCGATATGCCGACATCTTCAGCAACTTCTCTAATAGTAATTCGACGATTCTCTATAACAATTTTCTTCAGTGCCTCAACGTTTTCATCGGTTTTGACGTGCTGGGGCGTTCAGGGCGGGCATCGTCATTAACATGTTCTCGGCCTTCTGTGAAGAGCTTTTACCATTTAGAAACACTATTTTTGCTCAAAACAGACTCGCCAAATGACAGTCAACATTTCAAGTGCGTTGGAGCACTTTGTTTATTTCTTAACACCAAATTTAATGCAGATTCTTTGATGGCGTCACCAGATGGGTCTCTTGTAAAATCAGCAAATGTCCGTCTGCCCCCCCCCCCCCCCCCCCCCCCCAGTAAATAAGTAACACAACCTCACTTAGTCAAACGTCATTTCCTATTGTCTTTTCCCTACATTAAATGTCTTATAGAAACCTATGGAGATTGACAAAAAGATATATAAAACCATATCGAAATTTTACAAATTCTATATGGTTCTATATATCCTTTTGTCTATTTTTATAGGTTTCTATAAGTAATTTAATACAGGGTTTGTAAAATATTTCAAGACACAGGAAAAAATTCTTCTTATTTGACATTCTGTTACCCGGACATTTTTTTCAAAAACGCATGTAAAAAACAAAAACGTGTCAGAAAAATGCAAAAATCGCATTTTTCGGGTAAAAATCAACACATTTTATGAAAAATCAGTACATAAGAGCCACACAAAAACAAGTATAACCTTTATATTTGTCAAAAACGAACTAAACGCATGCAAAACGACTGATGATGTCAACCACGAAGTAGTATAAGGAGACCCCACTCCCGGAAAACTTGGACGCGTAAATTCGGATTTAGTTAGTTCGCATCACTCGTAGCGCCTCTTACGGAAAAATGCGAAAGCAAGATTTTTTCCAAAATTCTCTCTCAATTTTTCATTTTAAATATTAATATTCAAATACCAGCATTTTAATCTCGTAATACTTGTATCCTATAATATTTTGTTAACGGAATAAAACAGTATTTCATGTACAAATTTAAGGTTTTCAAATTTATAAATATATCTCAAACGAAAAAAATGTCTTTTCTACTATAAAAGATGACTTTTTAACAAAAAGACGAATTTCCAACAAATAAAGATTTTTCACCTAACAGGTAAATAAAAGTTTATCTAAATTATTGAACCTTCGTCAGAAACAAAATATGAATTTACAACAAATAATTAATTTTCCACAAAGCTAATGCATGTTTACCAAAGAAAAATGAAATTTCAAACTAAAAAATTATTTTTTACTAAGAAAGGCTCATTTTTAACTAAAAGTATCAATGTTTAGCAAAAAAGTTATTCTTAACAAATTGATTCAACAAAATCTTTGAAACAAATTATTTGAATACTCAAGCAAAGAAGAATGACTTTTAACCAAAAAGTTGTATTTTCATAGAAAAAAATTAAATGTCTTCTAAAACAGATGAAGTTTTAAATTAAAAAGATACCCTTTTAACAACAAAAAAGTTGAGTTTTCATCCAAAAAAGATTCCAGTTGACTCTGCAAGATTAAAAATTGAACTTTTTAACCAAAAAATAATTTTTTACGAAAAAAATTGAATTCTCAATAAATAAAGACGAATTTTCTTTTCTTTTTGAAGTGTAACTTTATCCAGAAAAGATTTTAGTTCATTTTACAACACCAAAACATAAATTTTAAACAAAAAGTAAATTTTCTACGAAAACAGTAGATTTTTTACACAAAAATAAGGAATTTTAACAAAAAGTTACATTGTTATTCAAGAAAGATGAAATTTCTCCTAAAGCAGATGGTTTATACAAAAAACCTTTAAAAAATAGTTCAATTTTCATCCAAAGAAGATTTCAGTTTACTTCCTAACACCAAAATAAGATTAGCAAACAACTTGCAACCAAAATGGACGTCTGTTCAAGAAAATTATTAATTTTTCTGTTAAATAATATAATGTGTAAACAAAAGGATAATCTGCAGAAGAAAGTTGTTGCGAATTTTCAAAATTCTAATCTGAAAATATACCATTTTTAAAGCTTTTAATTGGTCCTATTTTCGCAATTTTATTTCTAAATTATTCAGATTCTTCAATTCTTCAATTCAAAAGAAGATTGTTAAATTGTAAATGCTTTGAATTAGAAAAGATACAATTTCACCGTTTTCTAATGAAATTGTCCATTTGAAAAAAATGGCTATCTGAAATTTTTCAATTTGGAACGCTTTTAATTAGAAATCATACCATTTGGAAAAATTGTGGTTCAAAGCTTTTTCGCAAGAGGCGCAACGAACGATTCCAACTAACTAAATCCGAATCTACGCGTCCAAATTTTCCAAAGCCAACATGGGTGATGTCAACATATGTTTGGGCCATGTGTACAAACCTTGTACCTTGTACTTCATTGTATTGAATATTTAACCCTAGAACATTCCAACGAGGTAGTACGCTACCCCATTCAAAGTTCAAGGTACGCTTCTGTCTCTAAGGGCATGTGCAGTTTGGTACGGGACCCTAAGCGTAATTCATTTCCAACTATTCGGCAATCGATCTCGGTCAACGAGCGAGATCATCTGTGTTTTGTGTGAGTTCTGTGTGTATTAGTTCCTCATTTTTGAGTATCTATAAACGTTTTGGATTATTTATAATAAATCTGAATTTTCTTAATCGAATTTACTAGTATTTTTTAAGATTTTGCCATTTGTCCGATTTCTCTAATTTCCTCTACACTCAGAAAAAAGTTTTGTTGAATCAAAGAAACTTTCTTTAAATCAAAGAAATTCTAGTATTGATATACGATCAAAGAAACATTTGTTTCATTTAAAGAAATTTTTTCGTTATTTATTTTTTTTATTTGATTCAAAGAACTATTTCGTTAATATAAGGGTGTTGGTTAAATACAACTTTGAATTTTTTTATACGTACTCCACTGAGTCAATATATATTTTTTCCGAAGGACTTGCGAACGAAAGAAAGAAAACGTGTCGAATATCCGGGGTTTTGCGAGATCCTCGGATCAATAAAATGTACAAAAATAAAAAAAATTGTTGAGGAAATGATTATTTTCACGACAGATATGTCTCGAGATATACCAGGTTTTCAAAGGGCCACACGCCTTGATGATGGTGACCCTAAATTTTGCGAAATGCGTTGCAAAATGGAGAAAAAGTTAGACAAAATTGACATGCCCTCTGTGTCTTGTAACTGTATTTGTAATCAGCCATCGCAGGCTAGCTGTCCACTTTATGCCAATGCACGGTATAGTATCGTGTAAATGACAGGTATTTTATTTTTGAAAGTTTTTAACGCTGAAAGAAAAAGTATTGCGATTACTCCGTGAGTTTCTAATGCAAATTTTTACGTGGAATCCGAATTTCTACAATTTAAAAGTTGATCTTGTTGTTTTTTTTTTGAGTTTTTAAAGAAGGAACCGAAGGGGGACTTAGTAGAGACTCTTTTCGGTTCCTTCGGTCTTCCAGGGATCAAATTGTTTAATAGAAAGCATTGTGCCACGGTACAAGTTTGTACTGATCGTTCTTGGGTTAATATGTGCATTGCATGTAACAAATGAGAAAAAGAGTAATGTGAGGAAGGAGGTATACGCATGTTTCAAGAATACATCTAGAATTCTCGTGTTATTTATTTAAATAAAACGTTCGTTCTGCAACACTGCTCTGTGGGGTTTCACACACGACCCCATTGTGTCCCAAGATCTTTTGTTTTAGGCTTATTCACTCTACTTTTACTCTTTTTATAAACTACTAGCTATGTCTTGTGGTGGCGAATACTATATTTCGAGAACAAACGGAAATGCAATAAGAGTTGCATAAAGTTGTTAAAAAAACATGTAAAAAACAGAATGAAGAACTTTTTATTGATTAAGACTAACTTCATTTGTGAATGAACTATGCGTTTAAAAGTCAAATTTTTTTATTGCACTCGATGTTACATACATGTTTTCTCTTGATATGAAGTTTGAACAATAAATACTGGAATGCTGGAATCAACGTAAAACTGTAAATATTTGTCGTAAAATTTGGGTTTGAAAAATACGAAGTCGATATTGAAATTTGAACTAAACCTGGAAAAAACCGAGAAAGTAAAATATAAATAAAAACTTGAATACAGAATATGGAAACTGTATTCTTCGAATTTGTATCATAAAAATGGTATCTAAGTTGTCGAATTCAGTTACCACAAATTCCAAATTATTTGCGAAGTTTGTACAAATCTTAAGGAAAACTCTAAATGCGAAAAAAGGATTAAAAACTTAAAAACATAAAATGAAAAAAGCTTTTTAAATTAAAAAACTCGTACTCAAGTCGTAGCATTTAATTTTGAAAAATGCGAAGTCTACAGTGAAATTTAAACTAAAGTTAGAAAAACCTCTGATAAGATAAAATAGAAATATGGACGTAAATACAGAAAATGGTAGTTGTTTTAATTATAAAAATTGTACTCGAGTCATCGAATCCAGTTTTTAGAATTTTTAAATCAGTCGTAAAATTACAACATAACTTATAAAAAAACTTCCAAAGCACTTCGGTCTCAACAAACTTCGCATGTGTCCTCCTGAGAAATCCTGACATGTTCATACACACTTACCTAAAATACATAAGATACTATGGGTATTTTTTTGATGTTTAAATATTCCGTAAAAAAATATGAAATATACGTTTCGAATAACCGCATTTTTTCCGTTCCAATAGCAGAAAATGTAAAAGTCAAAATAGGAATAGCTCGGATTCGGTCTATTTTTGTGTGAAAGCTGTCAAAAAAGTTGAACATAGCTGTCAATTTCCTCGCATTAAGAATAAAAATGCTCCAAAATTGAAGGATGAAGGCATCGATAAACATCCAACACAAGAGACGCTTTCGTATTCACATATCATTTGATTAATTATTCTAAATTTTTCATTAATTATAAATGAAAAATTTTACAGTTTCCGCCAGGGTAAAATTAAAGATCTTTGGTAAAATTAAAAATCTCCATGTAATTTTCAATCATAAGGAAGTGATTTTACCGATGTATGGTATTTTTACCAGGGACTGAGAGTAATAGGTTTTGCTTAGTTTGGAATTTATTCACTGAGCCGACGAAAAAGGGCCCGTTAGGTTTTACTCTTCTCAAGATCCGAAAATATTTACTGCAGGAAGAAAGTGATCCCATGCCGAGTGGACTTAGCCTCCTTCTCAATTTGCGGCAGCAACTGGTTAAGTTTGATTCCCGAGCAAGACAGGTACAGAGGATCGGTCCTTTAGTTTGTGTAGTGATTAAAAAAAAGTACAGGGGTTTCCATCTTTGAAAGATTGAAACCTCCAGAATTCTGGAAGGTTTTGCTCCCGATGGAAACTTAACCGAAGATACTTTCAAACGATCCTGAAGGGAGCAAACTGCTATCCGAAAGAGTTAGGTTTTGAACCTACTCTCAGTAATTTAGCAATTTCTCGCTAATTCCAAATTATGTCATCATATAATGAAGTGATTAATTAATTAATAATATATAATATATTAATAAATGGGTAAATTTGTAAATAATAAATATTTAATTACAATTATAATTGCATACAAATTTCTTGATATTGATATAAATATTAAATATTGTAAAAACAATAACATTCAGAAATGTTAATAAAATGAAGTCAATCTGAAATATTGACACATAGTCCATACTGATGGGTGTCAATCTTGAGCGTTAATTATCAAGGTTTATTCTAGAAACAAATATATTAAAGGAAATAAATCTATTAAATCTTTTTCTATTACTTCTGGAAACAATTCTGCAGTTGAGTAAAGTTTTTGCATATCACGAATTATACAATTACAAGGTGAATCATTATTCATTTCCAAATAGTGATAGGAATTTAGAATTGCATACATGTGGAGTAATATTCTACCTCTCTACACAAGATAAGTTAATATTATTTAATATCAGGGGGGTGCTTCCACTGTACTGTCCAATCAGTGATCCCAGATCTGAAACGAGATGTGATCCAATACTACGGCAGGACTATGTCCGTGTGAATATAGTAGGAGACGATATAAATGACTGGGTTGCACGCGCAACCCATTTCGCCTCTTCTGAATTTGAAAACTCGAAGGTGCACGATTGCCGATCGGAACACTTCGGCGGTTCTATTTATAACTCTATCCGCTTTGAAATAAAATCAAGATATTATAAAATTATAAAATCAAGAATCCAGACTTCGATGCTGGCGATTCTCATGATTTCAATACTTCGCGCGCCTCTTTATATGCGTATATTTTGAGGATACGTTATTTCAAGCAATGGTCAGGAGTCACGAAGAAGTGGGCAAAGGAGCATTTCTGTACAAAGCAGCGGAGGAGGCTGCTGAAACACTCGGACTTGACTTCAGTATTAGGGGTGA
>NC_046659.1:52617429-52619434 GCF_010883055.1 Belonocnema kinseyi | reverse complement strand
ACATTCCCGATGATAGCTGCAGGGCGTGCCATGCACACCCCGAGCATTTAGCTCACATAGTATCTGGTTGTCCAACTCACGCGGGAACGACCTACATTCAAAGGCATAATGCGGCACTAAGAGAGCTTTATTACCATTTCTGTCACTCCTACGGCATTCACCTTAATATCGCTCCTCTAAATGCTCCTAGGGAAATTGAATTAATTGTCGAGAATGGGAAGTGCCGCATATACTGGAACTTTATATTCTCGACAATTGTTTCTGTTGCTCACTCGAGGCCTGACATGGTTCTTCTTGATTTCGAGAAGCGAACCATGTTCGTTATCAAATTTTCGGCACCAGCTGACAGAAACATCATAGCCAAGGAGAATGAAAAGAAAGAGAGGTATCGAGACCTTATAATGGAGTTGCAACGATTGTACCCGGAATATTCTGTTAAACTGATCGTCCTTATCATCGGCGCTCTTGGAGGTGCCAAGCTTTCACTTACTAATGGCCTAAAAAGCATCCCTGCGTGTCAACAATATGCTAGAACACTTGCGAGGAAAATGCAGAAGGCGGTTGTGCTTGGGTCGCTCCGTGTTCTTAGGGTGCACGAGGCTTTTGCTGGATCGTCGTATTGATTCCTTTACAGACTGTAACCACCTATCTCACGGTTGTGAGAGGTGGTTGTGGCTGAAATTTTACCGCGATTTCGCTGGAAGCGGGTGCAATTTTTCAGATTAGCACCCGCTCCCGGCGAAATCCTGCGGTTGTCCTTATGACAAATTTTTAATCATATGAATATATACATATATTATTAATAATACTTTCAAATTAAAATTATTTCTTGAAAAAAAGATCGTACTCCATCTTCACTCCATTGGGAATCGAACCACAAAACTTCTGATTTCCGGTCAGGTGCTTTTCCAATTAGGATATTAGAGAAATCAGAATAAGAACTCTTAATTCAAGAACATAACGCTAATTTTTAGCTAGGTGTTAATGGTACAAGTGATTATTAAAAAAAAAAAATTTATTCTATAATTTATCTGCTATATCATCAGAGATTGTACCTTACCGACAGTAGATAAACCCTCCAAACCATGAAAGCAGAAAAGATCTACACAATATCGATCAAGTTAAGAATCTTCAATAACAGAAAATTCTTAACGTCTTAATAAGACTAGATGGAAAATAATATTTTTAAATTAAAATTATTTCTTGACAAAAAAGATCATACTCCATCTTCACTCCATTGGGAATCGAACCACAAAACTTCTGATTTCCGGTCAGGTGCTTTTCCAATTAAGCTATTAGAGGGATCAGAATAAGAACTCCCAATTCAAGAACATAACGCTAATTTTTAGCTAGGTGTTAATGGTAAAAGTGACCGGAAATCAGAAGTTTTGTGGTTCGATTCCCAATAGAGTGAAGATGGAGTAGGATCTTTTTTTCAAGAAATAATTTTAATTTTAATTTATTATTTTCCATCTAGTCTTATTAAAACGTTAAGCATTTTCTGTTATTGAAGATTCTTAACTTGATCGATATTGTGTAGATTTTCTGCCTTCATGGTTTGGAGGGTTGATCTACTGTCGGTAAGGTACAATCTCTGATGATATAGCAGATAAATTATAGAAAAAATTATTTTTTTAATAATTACTTGTACCATTAACACCTAGCTAAAAATTAGCGTTAGGTTCTTGAATTAAGAGTTCTTATTCTGATTTCTCTAATAGCTTAATTGGAAAAGCACCTGACCGGAAATCAGAAGTTTTGTGGTTCGATTCCCAGTGGAGTGAAAATGGAGTAGGATCTTTTTTTCAATAAATAATTTTAATTTAAAAATATTATTTTCCAACTAGTCTTATTAAGACGTTTAGCATTTTCTGTTATTGAAGATTCTTAACTTGATCGATAGTGTGTAGATTTTCTGCCTTCATGGTTTGGAGGGTTGATCTACTGTCGGTAAGGTACAATCTCTGATGATATAGCAGATAAATTATAGAAAAAATTATTTTTT
>NC_046659.1:52613105-52617329 GCF_010883055.1 Belonocnema kinseyi | reverse complement strand
CACCTGACCGGAAATCAGAAGTTTTGTGGTTCGATTCCCAATGGAGTGAAGATGGAGTACGATCTTTTTTTCAAGAAATAATTTTAATTTGAAAGTATTATTTGCCATCTAGCCTTATTAAGACGTTAAGCATTTTCTGTTATGGAAGATTCTTAACTTGATCGATATTGTGTAGATTTTCTGCCTTCATGGTTTGGAGGGTTGATCTACTGCCTGTAAGGTACAATCTCTGATGATATAGCAGATAAATTATAAAAAATTAAAAAAAAAAAATAATTAATGATATTGTTATAATTTTGTTATATTATAATAGTCTTATTTATATATCGATCCGCGATTGAAAGAAATTAAAGAAATGGGCGATTTTAATGATATTTGAATATTTCGCACAATTTAAAAATAAAAATATATATGCAATATCAGAATATTAATACCGTAATTAATATTTTGTTGTATATTATATTGTGTTCATTATATTGTATACTTTATATTGTGTATATTATTGTACATGATGAAAATAAATTATATAATTAAGTATGTCACAGTATAATTATATATAGAATAGAATTTGTTTTCTTCATTGTATACTTTTACAAGTTTTTACTATATTCTTTTGCTCTCTTAAAGTTTTAAATAAAACGAAGCTACATATTTTCTCTCTTAGAATTTTTACCTGAACAGATGATAATTAAATCATTAAATCATTACATCACAGAAAAAACTAAGAATAAAATTTGTTGCAGAAAATTTGTTAGAGCGATAAAGTTTTGTTTAGCCAACTTCGCGTCTTTCAAAAAACATGTGCTTGTCATGGAAAAACAAAAGAAAGTTTAACCGATATTTGTGTAAAGTTTATCCTGTGAAGTTAATTTTGTTTGCAGGGAATCTTTCGTCGGAAATCGATGTAAAGTTTGTCTTCTGTTTTTTCTGTGATATTTCTGTGTCTATATTACACGTTTGATTTATCTATTAAACCAAAAAAGTTTAAGCAGCCTCCGGACTTTAGAAATTATAAAATCTGTTTATGAGAATCATTCAGAATTAAACAGTTGCAAACTATAGCTTTCTAGAATTTGGTTATATTATACTTTTTTCATGACTACTTGGGACTTCGCTTTTTAAGATTTAAAATTGCTAAAAATTTTAAAAATTGTTAGTACAAAATTTTGTACTTGCTAGTACTTATAATTTGTTATTGTTCTACTTTAAATGATTATCATAAATAAATTCTCTAATTTTGAAAGGCTATTTAAATTCTTTCGATTTAATAGATAAATTCAACTTCCACGCTTAAAACTCTAGCACAATCATTTACGGCTAATTAATATTAATGTTAATATCACTATCTGTTGAGATAATATTATTATAATTATAATATCATATATAGTTAATTATATATAATATAAATTCTATTATAATGCACTCTGATTATAATTATTTTTTCAAATTTTCATCTCCTAACTCAAAATTTTAATTATTTTTTAGAATTCCTTGTCCCAGATCTGAATTATAATTTTTTCAAAAAATCGCTAATCCAATTCAGAAACAAATACAATTGATTTGAAAAATTTCCTGTTCCAACTAAAAATTCAGGGTATAATTAGAAAATTCAAACTTTTAAATCAGAAAACGATTTATTTGAGGTGAAAATCTTTTGAATTTTAAACTTTTAAAACTGAAGCTTAACAAATTTTTAATTCAGAAATATTTCATTTAAACGCTCAATAATTCATACGTGTAAAATAAAAACTTTTAACACCTTTTAATTTTACAATTTTTTAATCAAATTATATTAAAATAAGAAATTACAAATTTTAAATTTTTATGACTTTAACATTTTAGAGAGTTCTGGTTAAAAAAATATAAATAACGCTATTATTTTTAAGGCTAAAAATAATAATACTTAAAAAAATTTCAGTTCTTAACAATAAAAATTGAACGATTAAACCAATGTTTTTACTAAAAATTTTAAAAATAAAAGTTAAATTATTTTTATTTCAAGTTGTTCCAGATTAATATTTTTGCATTGTTATTTATAGATGAAAATTTGAGTTCACCAAATGAAAATGTTAGAAATTTACTTACTATCAAAATAATTTAATTTTCAACTAAAAAAAACGTGAAAAACAAATTTCCAATGAACTTTCATTTTCAAACAAATAGTTACATTTTTAACTAAAATGTTGAATCTTCAACAAAAAAAGTTAAAATTCTTAATTGAAAATTATTAAACTCATCCAAAAATATATAATTTTTACACAATAGTTGACTTTTCATTCAAAAAGGATTTTCGTTTAAATTGTTGAATTTCAAAGCCAAAAAGATGATTTTTTTTACAAAACAGTGTAAAGTTTTTTTAAACGGAATAGTTTAAAGACTTCTGGTTAAAAAATATAAACCAAAGATATTATTTTCAATGCTTTAAATTGAATACTAAATCAATACATTTTTAAATGTTAAGGACTAAATCATTTTGATCAATAAAAATGAATTAATTACCATTCTTTTTAATTGGAAACTTTTTAAATTATAAATTGAATTCTTTTATTTCAAGTCGCTTTATATTATTAATTTTTACATTTTTATTTATAAATCCAAACTCAAAAGTTTTATTGATACTGAAAAAATAGCTTTGGTTTATATTTTTTAACCAGGAATCTTTGAACTATTCCGTTTAAAAAAAAGTTTACACTGTTTTGTAAAAAAATCCTCTTTTTGGCTTTGAAATTCAACAATTTAAAAAAAAAGCCTTATTGACTGAAAAGTTAACTCTCGTGTAAAATTTATATATTTTTGGAGGAGTTCCACAGTTTTTAATTAAAAAATAAAACTTTTTTGTTGAAGATTCATCATTTTAGTTGAAAATGTAACTATTTGTTTGAAAATGAAAGTTTTTTTTTTAATTAATTTTTGCGGACTTAAAATTCAATTGTTTTGTAGCGAATTTTTCTTTCTGATTTGAAAATTCATCTGCTTTGGTAGAAATTTCATCTTTTACTTATAAAAACTTAACTATCTAACTGAAAATCTATTTGTTTTGATTGAGAATTTATTAATTTTTCAAATCAATTGTATGTGTTTCTGAATTGGATTAGAGATTTTTTGAAAAAACTATAATTCAGTTCTGGGCCAAGGAATTCTAAAAAATAATAAAAATTTTGAGTTAGGACATGAAAATCTGAAAAAAGAAGTATAACCAGGGTACATTATAATAGAATTAATATAATATGTAATTAACTATATATGATATTATAATTATAATAATATTATCTCAACAAATATCGATATTAACATTAATATTAATTAGCAGTAAATGATTGTGCTAGAGTTTTAAGCGTGGAAGTTGAATTTATCTATTAAATCGAAAAAATTTAAATAGCCTTTCAAAATTAGAGAATTTATTTATGATAATCATTTAAAGTAGAACAATAACAAATTATAAGTACTAGCAAGTACAAAATTTTATACTAACAATTTTTAAAATTGCTTGCAATCTTAAATCTTAAAAAGCGAAGTCCCAAGTAGTCATGAAAAAACTATAATATAACCAAATTCTAGAAAGCTATAGTTTGCAACTATTTAAATCCAAATGATTCTCATAAACAAATTTTATAATTTCTAAAGTCCGGAGGCTTTTTAAACTTTTTTAGTTTAATATATAAATGAAACGTTTAAAAGCCCCAGCACAATCATTTACAGCTAATTAATATTAATATTAATATAATTATAATATCGAAGAAAATAGTGACATAGAGGAGAAATATAGCCTAAGGACAAGAGGAACTGTAATATAGACACAGAAATATGTAATGATTTAATTATCATCTGTTCAGGTAAAAATTCTAAGAGAGAAAATATGTAGCTTCGTTTTATTTAAAACTTTAAGAAAGCAAAAGAATATAGTAAAAACTTGTAAAAGTATACAATGAAGACTATAAATTCTATTCTATTCAATATATAATTACACTATGACATACTTAATTATATAATTTATTTTCATCATGTACAATACTATGCACAATATAAAGTATACAGTATAATGAACGCAACATAATATACAACAAAATATTAATTATGGTATTAATATTCGGATAGTGCACATATATTCTTATTTTTAAATTGTGCGAAATATTCAAATATCATAAAAATCGCCAATTTCTTTATTTTCTTTCAAATGCGGATCAAGATATAAATAAGACTATTATAATATAACATGATTATAAT
>NC_046659.1:52606684-52613005 GCF_010883055.1 Belonocnema kinseyi | reverse complement strand
ATATCATTTATATTTTATGCTTGAAATAACGTAACCTCAAAATATGCGCATATAAAGAGGCGCGCGAAGTATTGAAATCATGAGAATCGCCTGCATCGAAGTCTGGAAATATTAAAATCCTAATCTCTTGATTTTATTTCAAAGCGCATAGAGATATAAATAGAACCGCCGAAGTGTTCCGATCGGCAATCGTGCGCCTTCGAGCTTTCAAATTCAGAAGAGGAGAAAAGGCTTGCGCGCGCAACCGAGTCATTTATACCGTCTCCTACTATATTCACACGGACATAGTCTGTCGTAGTATTGGACCACATCTCGTTTTAGATCTGGGATCACTGTGTCCAATGCAGAAAATGTGTTACGAAAGTTGAAAACGATTGTGCAGCGGCGCTAGTAGTAACTTTGTTCTACAAAACCATCCAGTACCATAGGAAATACATG
This sequence comes from Belonocnema kinseyi, assembly GCF_010883055.1. NCBI lineage: Eukaryota > Metazoa > Arthropoda > Insecta > Hymenoptera > Cynipidae > Belonocnema > Belonocnema kinseyi. The sequence goes on along the minus strand of NC_046659.1, from coordinate 52,612,567 downwards.
CATCAAATTACAAAATAAATATGAAAACCCCTTCAAAATAATTTTTCTTCATAGTATAGAGCCAGCTAGTAAATGAGACTAATGTACTTAAGTATTATTTTCTTTAATATAGGAAAAAGCGGCATGATTGACACAATTCAGACAAACAAAAAAATTGCATGGCTATTCAGAGCTTATAAAAAATGATTTAAAAATAAGTAACGAATACACAAACGAATGAAAAAAATGCCAAAAATATTTATTATTATCAAATCATAAAATGTTTCAAATTTCAAATAACGACAAGATCGTTAATTGTAAAAAAAATAAAATCCGGAATTTAAAAATATCCGAAACTAAAATTAGTCGACTTCAAAACCGACTTGTAAAATAAACGAAGTATTAAATTCCCACGAATATTTCAATTCTCTAAATTTAGAACGGCTGAGCAGAGTTAATTGATAATTAATTTATGAGCTATTAATTTATTTGTACTAGTAGTAGTATTTATTTATTGCAACTCATGCTTTCTAGGCTTAGAGTACTCAATACATTACATTTCATAACTTTTCTTAATTCTAAATTCAAATATTCATAGTTCTCTTATTCTAACATTCTATTCCATTGATCTCTTCTCTACACTTTTTAATTGTCTCATATTCACTTTATTCCACTTCTTCGTCCATCTCCTCTCTCACTATTGTTCCTCCTGATGTAATCCTTCTGGCCTCCTTTTCAAATATCCTTGTGAGGTCACACATTTCCCTCGAAACATTTCCTTTGAATGCCGCTTTCAGCTTTATTATCCATTATCTCCATCCAACCACAATTTTCTCCATTCCCTCACGTTGTCTTTCAAAAATTCTTCGAGTTTTTCACTGGATATTATGTGTTCCAGAGTTTCATCTTTCTCTTCGCAAAGCCTACACTTAATGTTTTTGTAGCCTTTATTTCCTGTTTCCCGACGTTGCCATATCGCATCCTGGCCCATTGCTCTGTCTTTTTCGGATACCTCCTTGTTCTCCCAGTATTTCTCTGCTCCGGGCCCTTGTTTCCAGTGTTGGTATCCTTTACAGTATCTAGATTCCGTAGCCTTATTCCAGTCTTCCAATTTGCTCCTTTCGCCGTAACACGCCCTTTAGAAGTTGATCATGAAGCTCTCCATCATTTTCTTCTTTTAGCTTTCTCAGCCATTGTCCAATCTCCAACTCCATCTCTTCAAGCGCCACCTTCATCTCTTTTCCCCACTCTGAGGGATTGTTATTTTCTAATCCACTTATTTCTTCTAGTAGACATGCCTTCGGCCATCTATCTTCTCCCATATCCATTATCTCCAGCAAATAGCTCCCTGCCCTCCTTCTTGCTTCTACTTCCACTTTGGTCCTTCATGATTCCAACCTCCATATATAAGCAAGTGTCCGTCTATCCAATCCCATTATCATCTTCATATACCTTCCTTGAAGTTTCTCCCACTCGTTCGTGTTATGCCAGCCCCACACTTCCACGCCGTACATAAATCCCGATTTAACCAAAGTGTCTAACAGATATGCTCTTCTCCTCAATCCTTTTATTCTGCTCCTTTTCATCACTCCCCACACAGCGTTTGAAGCTTTTTGAGCTTTCCCTGCCACATTCCTCACGTGCCTGCTGTACGTACCTGTCGTAGAGAACCAGAAACCCAGGTACTTGTAAGTTCCGACAATTTCGAGTTCTTTCCCATTGAAGTTCCACGATTCTTCTTTTTTGAGCTTCCCTCCTTTTCTGAAGACCATTATTTTTGTTTTTGTGACGTTGACTTTCATTTTGTTCTTCTTCACGTATTTTTCCAACGTTTTTAGCATTTGTCTCAGACTTTTCGCCTCCTCTGCCAGAAGTACAATATCATCGGCGAATTTCATTCCGAAGATTTTCGTTTTCCCAATCAACGTTCCTCCTTCCTTTCTCTTGGTCAGAGTCACGTCCAGGTCCTCCAGAAAGATGTTGAAGAGTATTGGACTCAGTGGGCATCCTTGTCTTACTCCCGCTTTTGCCTTGAAGTTCTCTGAGATTCCCTGTTCAGCAATGACCGCGTTTTAAGTATCCCTATATATTTCCTTAATCATTCGTAACATTCTTCCAGTCACTCCTATATGTTCTAACTTTTCTATCATGATATATCTGTCAATTGAATCGAAAGCTGTCTTGAAATCCACAAAGACTGCCATTTATCTTCCTTTCTCTCTCTTCAATCAATTTCCTATCAGTGAATTCAAGACAAATATATGGTCACGTGTTCCCCTTTTCTTCTTAAATCCTGCTTGGCTTTCTCCGATTTTCCTCTCCTTTTCTATCCACGTCCTCAATCTTTCGGCTAATATTGTAGCTAACAGCTTATACTCTACATCTAGGAGTGCAACTCCCCTGTAGTCCGCTGTTTTTTCTTCGTCCCCTGCTTTGTAGATTGGATAGATCCATGCGATGTTCCAGTTGGTCCCCAGTTTCCCCTTCTTCACAGTCCATTAAGGATATTTGCTAAGTCTACCATTGCTTCTGCTGATAAATTCTTGTAGAATTTGGCGGTTATTCGATCCTCCCCTGCCGCCTTTTTGATCTTCATCTTATTCAGCGTCTGTCTCACTTCCTCTGCTCCAAACTCCCGGTTCAGGAAATCTTCCTCCGCTACCTCCTCTACTTCCCAATTTCCTTGCTCTCTTTCCCTTTGCTTATGATTTTCTTCTTCTGTCTCCGTCGAATCCTCTTCTGCATTCAGTAATTTTTTGAATTCGTTTACTCAGCTTTCTTTGTTTATTCGTCTTCCTCTCCTTTTCCTTCTAGGTCGGTAGAATCCTATTGCTTCCCAGAAATCACTTATCGTTTTGCTTTCCTCTACCCTTTTCCAGTTTTTTCCCCTCCATTCCTTTGCACTTTTTTTAGATAGCTTCCGAGTGCCCTTCTAGCTGTAACGTATACTCGTCTTTTATTTTCCTTCTCTTCTTCCTTTGCGCGTATGTATTTTCTTAACTTCCTTCTTGCCTCCTTTTTCATTCTTGCGTATTCCTTGTCGTGATGTTTTCTCTCTACTGGTTTTGTGTTTGATTTTGTCATTCCTATTTTCTTTGCTGTCCTTTTAATAATTCTACCCATCTCTTCAATTTTTTTCACAGGGTCTTCCTCTTGATTATTTTCCTTCCATTCTTTCCAGTTCTCCTGTAGCTTATTCTGGAATTCTTCTCTTTTTTCCTCTTTCCAAACTAACTTCCAGTCCTCTTCTCCTTTCTGGGCCGTGTCTTCTCATCTTCCCTCTTGGTTCGGATCTTCCCGTTCCGAGTCGCGTACTGTGAAGATCACTGGCATGTGATCAGATTCTCTGTCCAATACTTTGAGGTCTTCTACTGGGTTCCTTTTTTCATCTTCCAGGGCGAGTACATAGTCTAGCACTGAGCTTCCTCCCGCTCCGACATAAGTCAAGTTTCCTTTTTCATCCCCTGCGGTTCTTCCATTCATAACCACCAGGCCGAACTCCTCACAGAACTCGAGTATCTTTTTTTCCTTCTGCATTCAGGATTTTGTGCTCAGATCTTCTTATCTGCTCTTCTTCTGCTTCTGTGTCTGTTTTCCCTAGGTCCTCTCCGATCCTTGCGTTCCAGTCCCCAGCTATCAGCACCCAATCATCCTTTTTGATTCCTGATTCCATGAGATTACTCATTTTTGCCCTGACTACACTTACTCCCACATTATTGTAGATTGTTATAATCTTTCCTTTCTCTTTCCTTCCTGTCTTTTCTATAATTAATCCATAGTCCCATTCTGATACATTTATCCCTTGCAAATGGTTCCTTATGCCTACCAGTTGTTCTCTTTGGCTCTTCCTTTCTTTGCTTCTCTTGTCGCTGCTTTTCCGTGCCATTTGTAGTTTGGGTCTAGGTTCGCAACTGCATCTTTTTCATGTTTTTCTTCTATCCATGTTTCTTGTAATACTATGATATCAAAGTCTGTAAGAAACTTCTATACATCTCTTTGATGTTTGAAACCCGCGATGTTCCAAATTACAACCTTCAAGTCGCGATACGAATCTACCACCTCCTTTGCCGAAAAACCGTTTCGCTGAGTCTTCCCTCTCTTTCATCTCAGTAATTAGCTACACCATCAACAATGAGTTTTAGGTAGCCTGCTTTCGCATCCTGTCCTCTGTCTCTTTTTCCTCTTGCCTGCATTTCCAGCCACTGTTTCACTTCTCTTTCTCGCTTGGTCAAATCATCGACCACGAAGATGGAAGTACCTTTCAACTCAAGTTTTCTTCTGAGAGCTCTGAATTTCGCGTCCCACAATTGCAGCTCCACTCTTACATTTGTTTCTTCTCTTCTTGCTTTCAACAGATGTATTGCTTCAATTGCGTTGCTTTCAACTCCAAGTTTCTCTTCTAGAAATCTCTTCACTTCTTCTGGTTCCTCTCCTTTCAAGTTTGGTCCCCGGATAACTAGGTTGTTTTTCCTCCATCTCCTCCTCGTCATTTCTCGTCGATATTCCTGCTCCTTCAGCTTTTCCGTTTTTTTCAGGTTTTCTTCTTCTTTCCCCCGACTTACTTGATGCTTCGTTTCCTGGATTTACCGTTGTACTTTTTAAGTGAGAATTTCGATCCTCCTCGATGTTGTGTTGTATCTCTGGATTTTCGACACGCTGCCTGTGATCTTTTTTATCGTTCTGCTCTGACACAGATGCAAGAGCCCTTTCAAGTTTTATTATTTCTCGATCTTTCGCTTCCGCCTCTTCTTTCCATGCCAATACGCTGGTCTCTAACTCCACTTTTTCCATTGCACACTTTCTGGACTCATACCTGATCCTTTGCCTTAGTAGTCCAATTTCTATCTTGAGGTATTGGTTTTCCTCCTTTAACTTCGAACTTGATTTTTCCATGATTTTCCTTATTTCTCTTATTTGCTCCAGAATTTCTCCGTTGGTTTCCTTTTCACAAACCCCTTCCTTTCTCGAGCTCTTATCCACTTCTATGTTTCTCATTTCGAGGGCCTCCCTTATTTGTTGCATTTGTTCTTGGATCGCTGCTTTCTGTTCCGTCTTATATTTTCCTCCTTCCTTTCTGGTTTCTTGACTCTCATTTTTCTTCTGTATCCCGTCTTTTGGTTCTTCTTTCGCTTTTTCTTCTATCTCTTCTTCTTTGGGCTTTTTTCCGCTTCCATCGTTTCGCGCTATTTTAGATTCGTTGTTTTTCTCATTATTGTTCTCATCCTCCGGGAACACGTGTTCTAAGGTGCTATCTCGCTCTGCATCCTTCCCTGTTTCCTGTAAATCCTTATTTTCCTCCTCTTCTTTCTTCTGCCTTCTACTGTTGTTTTCTCTTCCTATTGGGGATCTGTTTATTTTACTACTTCTTTTGAAAGTCTCATCTGCCTGACAACTCCCAAAAATCTCTCCCCCATTTTTCATCACATACTCCTCCATTTTTGCCGCGCTTTTGGCATTCGCTATTTTTGATTTATCCATATTTCTGGGTCTCCCTGTCTTTTTTTTCTCTCCGATTTTCACTTTCTTCAGCGATTCACCTTCTGCTTGTTTATCAGCTGTCAGATCTGTTTCTTCGAACTTCCGCTGCACTGCGCTAGTATCGGCGGTCTCCATTACTTGCTGCCTCTCGTGGCTCTTTTCAGCACTAATCACTGCACTGTCACCCATAACCTCTTCACTTTCCGCTTGCGGTTGTTCACTTCAACTGTTATTAAATCCTTATCCCAACTCAGAATACCACTTTCCACGTTAAATCGCTTATCCAGCCACCAATTAAACTCACTTCCACGTTTGCACCTTTCCTCTGAACTACCAGGTGTATACATATGAAACCGGTATTGCCATTTAGCGGCCAGTAGGCACACTTGTAGGCACTGTCGGAACTTACCATTTGTGCTAATTGGC
>NC_046659.1:52593999-52606584 GCF_010883055.1 Belonocnema kinseyi | reverse complement strand
GGGCGCATACTTTGAATAAAATATTTGTTATCATTCTCTTGAAATAAATGTGTTTTTTTCTTGAAAAAATACCGGTTTCATATGTATACACCTGGTAATTCCCGCTCGTTTTTCCTCTACCACAATCCGCGTCGATTCAAACGTTACGGCTTCCAAACAAGGAGTCCTATTTGTACTATTTTATTGCTTCATCAATTTCACGTTTTCTACTATTTTATTTTTTCTTCAATTTGATTTCTTCACCAATTTTCTTTTTAAATTAATTATTGTTTGTTCGCAATTATATCTTTTTTTTATATTCTATTATTTGTTTAAATTATATTTTCAAATATATTTTTCTTTCTGAAATATAATTTCTTATACAATTGTATTTTTCAACCCCTTTTATTTTGTGAACAATTAATTGAGTTTGTCAAACATATTATTTTTAAAAATAAATTTGTTTTTGAAACATTTAATTTATTAAACAATTTTTTAATATTTTTTTTACACTTTTATTTTTCCAATATCTAATTGAATAATGTCATTTATTATGATTGGTTAAATAAGAATTAATTAATGAAGAGAATACTAATAATTGATAATTAAAGTATTCTAATTGAAATTCACATAAATTTGTTTAAAAACTAATTCTTAATCTTATGGTCCAAAAATCTATAACTTTTATTGTAGCAATTATTTTGTTAAAGATTTTTTATTTGAAACAAGAAATAATTTTCCTAATTTAATTCATTGACTAATGCCAGTTGTTAAGCAATTTATTTTTTTTTTGCATATTTTATTTCTTGTACCACTTTGTTCCTACATCAATTTGATTGTTTTTCCTGATTTTTAATTTCTTAAACTATTTTATTTTCTGAACAATTTTATTGTTTAACCCCTTTAATTTTGTACACAATTGTTAAAGTTTGCCATTAATTTTATTTATTAAATGAATTAATTTTTTAAATATTATATTATTTACAATTTTACTGCTTAATATCTTACAGATTGATATAATTTATTATCATTCCTTAAATAATAATTAAATAATGAAGAGACTAATAATACTTGATGATTCACGTATTCTAATTAAAATCCATATAAATCTGTTTAAAATTTAATTTTCAATTTTAGGGTCCAAATAGTCCAAACAGGAATCTTGCATAACATTATAGTTAATTGCTAGGCTATGAACATTTTTTCCCGTAAATTATGAAAAATGGATACTTTCCAAAGAGTGCAGTCCTTCCTGTACAAAATTCTCAATTTTGCAAACAATTATACTGAATGTTAACATTATACTTTTCCATATATAAGTGGCACAATACTTTTATTTTGTTCACGTCATGACTTTTTTAATTAATGATTACATGAAAATAATTTTCTCCAAAAATTTCACACCCAGTTAAATAATACTCACCTTTGCAGCATACATATATTAGCTACAAAAAAATAAGGAGAAACATTTCATTTCACAAAATTGTTGACTAGTTTTATATGTTTAGGTATTATCTTTTTTTCTGTAAGCACCTTTATGTCGTAAAAATTAGACATTACTTCTACGAATTATTTTCGTAAAAAATAGTACCATTTATTTAATTGTATTCAACGTATGCAGTTCTTATTGCAGGAAAGCAGAAAATGGATTCTGAGAAGAAAATGATGCAAAATTGTTAAAACAAGACGAAGAAATATATTTAAAAACATTGAAATCTGTTCAGAATTTGGTAATATAAAATATGTTCCTGTTTTTTCTAGGCAATCCGTACATTTGAAGAAATCTGCATTATTTATCCAATTGCGAAGTTATGTAAACATTTATTTTGCGCCTTATGTAGCTGAAGAAATTAATTATTTTAACAAAAGAAAATCATGTATAACAATGCATTAGTCAACAATAATTTCAACTCCGATCTGCACCGACGCAGGTCGGAGTGAGAAAGAAGAAGTAAGGGATTTTATTCTTAGGATTCAGCTCCCTAGAAGATTCAAATCTTATAGAGAATCAGGAAGTCCCCCGGTAATAAGCGTAGAATAGAGAAAAATTGATATTTTCAGATTTCAGCGCAAAAGTGAAGATTATTTTATTATTTTGAATGCGTGATTTTTCCATCGGGCTAAAATTCCACAATAAGAATAAGATGCCTCCTAAACTTATTCACTTCTATTTCCATAACGACCTCCACACAGTTTTCTATTCTCCCAAAGAGAACGTGTTTTCAATATATTTAATTCCTCCTTATTGTACCGCAAACGCACCTCACAGAAATATTTTTTATTCTTCAGAAGTGTTCATATTTTTATTTTATTTAATTCCTTCTAATAAGGTCACAAAATATGTGTAATAAGTTGTTTTAATTCCTTCATGCGGAATGTAAGTTTTGATATTTTAATTGTTACCAATTCAACTCTGCCTCTCTAGAGTTAAAATTATTTAAATTCACACATTTGCATAGATTTCTTTGTTGCATTTTTAACACGTTTAAATAAATTATTAAAATTTAAATAAATATACATTTCAATATTTTTCGAATTTATAAGTTATAAAAAGATTTAATAACAAAAATAGGTTAAATAAATGCTTTCGTTACATTTTACTGAGTCGATTTAGAGGAATAGGATTTGCACTTTTCTGTTTCCTTTCGGGGATTTTTAGACGGAGGAAAAATCACGTATTCATAGGAATACAAATTCTTAATTTTTCTGAATTCAACGCTTGTTACCGGGCCGATCTTTCCAGTCTTTCGATCCTCTACTGATTCCATCTATAGCGGAGTGGGGGCCAGAGGTCGTTCAGTGATGAATTACTCTACTCGGGATTCGTTCAAGGCACCAACTTGCCTGCCTGAATAGTTTCCCCAATTGTTTGCGGAGGGATGACTTCGACCCTGAGAGATTGGATGACGCCCCTTTCAAGCTATCGTTCTCACACAGAATACTACACGGTAAAAAAAATTGAACTGTGACAGGGATATTATTCCTTATTATAGCCAAACATTAGGCTGAAAAGGAACGAAGGAATTTAGAAAGAAACCTGGATCAGCGAAAATGAATATCCTTGACCATTTTCCATACACCAGGGATATCGTATAGTCAAACCCCTAATAAGTATAGCTATAATAGGGATATTAAGAATAGGTGTCTGAAGCAATTGTCGGAAGAGCGCCGGTGTATTATGGGAGCAGCGAAATAAAATGGCGACGGTCTAATCGGGAGCAGTGACAGTTGAGATTTACTTTGGACAATTAAACGCTTTTTAACACATAAAATGTGCGCGATTGTTAATATTAAATGGAGTTTATGTTGCAGTAATAATAATTTACATTTGTTTCGATTGTAGGCGATAACTATATTGAAATGTCAAGAAACGCGATAAAAACAACAAACTTGACCTTCAAATGCATTACACGGATTTCAGGGAAATTCATTTTCGCGATACCAGACGAAAAATTGGCTACTGTAAGTTAATATATTTCTATAACAACTAAATTTTTTTTCTAATCTGAAGATAGTACAATTATACATAATCTGTCGAAAATAATAAACTTTCGAAATTAGCAATTTTGTCCAAATTTCTGATTTACGAGAACAATTTACATGAAGTAACTAAATGTGTAACTCTTCTAACTAAACGTTTTACCTAATCCAAGTGTACACTTTCTTTGAGTTTAATATATTCTCGATTCACTCGTTCGCCTCAAGAATTTTTTTTCCGTGTATATATCTCCTAAAGAGCGCGTTTACAGCATCACTTTCGGCTCACTCAGGATTCACTCTCAGTCCCTGATTTTTACACGCTGCGACTGAATTTTCCTTTCTGAATGTAAAGTTCGTTCGAGGGAATGTGTGATTTTATTTTTATCGAGTGTGTAATATCACACTGCTGTTCGAGGGTCCTTTCATTTACATAGCTAGAGGATGTAATTTCACATACTTTTGTAAAATCACACAGTGAAGTGTGTGATATTTACAATGATACAATATGTAATTTTCCGAAACTTTGTAATTTTACACAAATCTTTTTTTACAGTGCAGTGGACGAAGGTTGTGATTTTGCCTATCTATATATTTAAAGTTTAACGTATTTAATAACATAAAATGCAAACGTGGCTGATTGGTCTTACGACCTGTTCTGGAGTCCAAAGAATATGTGTGTGGGGGAGGGTAATATGTGGGGGGGGGGGTTGTTTTACTGCCGACCGCTGGTGCCTTTCTTCGACCCGTGGTTCTGAATGCTTGGATGGCACCTGGCCACGATCTCATCTTTCCTGGAGATCGGGGAGATCGGGAAATAATTACAGAGCCTATCCATTACAGTTTGCAGTTTGAGTCACTTTAATATCTGTATTAGAACTGAAGATAATATAGTTGCACATTTTTGTACTATCAAGCAGCAATTGTTATTATTTTTCAAACTTCTCAACTGCAACTGGTTCACAACAGTTTTACTCATACTCATGATTTTTTTCAAATTTTTCCCATCGCCCCCTGTATAAGAAATAATGCTCTAAACTTGACTGTTCTTAAATGTACCCGAAAATCCTTACTTTTTTTACATTTTTCAGTCTGCTAAGTAAAACAAGTTTTTTACATAAACGTCTTCAAGCTCATTTACGTAGAACACTTTCAGCTTTCATATGACTGTTTTTTTGTTGCGCTAACTTGTTTTTTGACTGAGTTGTTAAACTTCAAAGGCAGATGCCTATGATTTTCTCGCCGATAGTAGGAAGACTCCGTCAAAATTTTATTTCCATATTTCATTACAAATAATAATTTAATTAATTTCAAAAAGACTTTAAATCAAATCGGAGAAGTGACTTATAACTGTGAGCTGTGATCGTAATATAAATTAGTGCTTCCCAGGAAACAAAAATATCCATTCACTTGTGTTGAATGGGTTTGGAAGGCTTCTGAATTTCGTATCTGTCACTGGAATTCCAGATTTCCGCTGATTGGGTTTTTAAAAACTTTTAGTGGTGATTATTTTTTTTGACTAACTTATATGCAGCAAAAGCCTTTGCAACATCTAGAACTGAAATAACAAAAGGAATCTAGTAGCGTTGTACATGATTTCTTTTAATCTTTCGATAATTTATGAATTTAAGAAATCTTGTGAAATATGGCAGTTTAACCTAAAAAAAGTCGTTCTCATTCAAAAAGAGGGAAACCGATTCAATATGACCTTACTTGAAATGTTCATTGCAGTACATGGCAGATTCGAAGCTGCTTGAGGAAATGACTGATTTATATAGTCGAAAACTGACTCAGTTTTAACTTTCTGAATATGCAAATGACAGATACGCAATTCACAAAGTAGTCTTTTCAAGGGGTTCTTTTTCCTGGGTTAAAACTGAAAAAAGGTGATGTAATACATTGGCATGACGTTAGAGATTTTTTAGTTTATTATCATTTTTCAGTGAAATTAATATTTATTGAGTAGTTTTTCATTAGCTAACATTAATCTATACTGCATAATATAGCCTCCAAATATACATATGATTTTTTTAGTCACTGCTGTTTGTCAAAGTCCGTCATTGTGTTTATAATTTCTGTTGCAAAAGAGTTAATTATACAAATTACCAGTGTGTAAGTTTTTATATCCCGTGTAATTATGTTGTACTTAGCCATTTTATAGAACAAAGTTAGGTTATATGACTTTATAAAACTCAATATTATTTTTCAAACTTTATTTTAAAAAGGAAGGCAATTCAAGTATACCATAGGTTAAGTATACATTTCGATTTATTTTTGAGACCACCTTATTTCTTATAAATAAAATATTAAATGTATTCGACAATATTTTTAACTGAAATAAAACTTAACATTTCAAAAGAAAATAAATTTTTATTATGATTAATTATTATAATGTTCATCAGAAGTATTTCATCTCGGAGGTCTCAATCAATATAAAACTAATAATACATCTTTCATTTCTTTAAGTTATAGTTAAAATACAAAAATACACTTGATAAACACCTTCAAATCGCTAAAAATTGATTTCAAGCAAAATTAACCTTTTTCACGAAAACTGGGATATTCTAGGATGTTTATTGCTTCAATCAGCCCACTCGGTAACAAGCGTTGAATTCAGAAAAATTAAGAATTTGTATTCCTATGAATACGCGATTTTTCCTCTGTCTAAAAATCCCCCAACGGGAACAGAAAAAGTGCAAATCATATTCCTCTCAATCGAATTAGTAAAATTTAACGAAAGCATTTATTTAACCTATTTTTCATTATTACATCTTTTTATAACTTATAAATTCGAAAAATATTTAAATTTATATTTTAATAAATTATTTAAACGTCTTAAAAAATGCAACAAAGAAATCTATGCAAATGTGCGAATTTAAATAATTTTAACTCTAGAGAGGCAGAGTTGAATTGGTGAGAATTAAAATTTCAGAATTACATTCCGCATGAAACAATTAAAACAACTTATTACACATATTTTGTGAACTTATTAGAAGGAATTAAATAAAATCAAAATATGACCACTTCTGAGGAATAAAAAATATCTCTGTGAGGTGCGGTACCGGTACAATTAGAAGGAATTAAATATATTGAAAACACGTTTTCTTTGGGAGAATAGAAAACTCTGTGGCGGTCGCTATGGAAATAGAAGTGAATAAGTTTAGGAGGTATCTTATTCTTATTGTGGCATTTTAGACAGATGGAAAAATCACGCATTTAAAATAATAGAATAATCTTAACTTTTGCGCTGAAATCTGAAAATAGTAATTTTTCTCTATTCTACGCTTATTACCGGGTAGGAAAAAAGAACCGATAAAAAACGAGTCGGTTTGAATTGCGTATATTTCATTTGCAGATTGAAAAGATGAAAATGCAATCGGTTGGCCATATTTTTAATCGGTCACCTCCCAGTAAACACGTTCTGTAACTGTTCCAGGTCAAAAAAGGAACTGTGTTCTATAGCAGTTGTTACATGGTGATGATCGAATTGTTCTAGGACAAAAAGGTAACAGTGTTCTACAACACTGTGACAAAATTGCGACAGAACTGTTCTCCAACTATGTGATAGCACTGTTCTGTAACAGTTGCTATGGAATTCTTCTAGAACAAACTGATCACAGACGCTTTATAATATTTGTTTCAAGTTTATTTTAGAAATGTGCCGTAACAGTGTGATATCGAGGTTCTAGAATCCTGTTACAAGTGTGTTCTAGAATCAATTAGGAACAAAGATTAGTTCGTTAACACTGTGGTCGAGCTGACCCTTGCGAATATCCCTAATGTGGATATCTCGGACGTATAGTTTTTGTTAGTCGGGACTGCGTACGCGCTATACCAGATCAAAATATATGCATAGGAAAATCAAAATTTTCGCCTCGCAGGATATTCCGACGGGTTATCTTTAGAATAACCCGGAATATAAATGGGGTTAAATCGAATATCCCGGGATATCCTATTGCTGTGAGGGGTACATAGCACTGTTCCATATTTGATAAATAAAAGTTCTAGAACTGTTATAGAATTGTTCTAGATTTTTTACAATGCAGCGTACCAAAGTTCTAGAATTGTAGCAGATCTAGAACACGTTCTTTTGTGTTCTAGAACAGTTACAGATCTTTTCTGTAACCATATTTGCTGGGCTGAGCCCGGTGCTTTAATCCCACATTCGTTAAAATGCTTCGTGAATAGAGTTGAATGAGACTGACTAACCTAAAATAATTCCTATGGGCATTCTACGATTCATTAATGTGGACATGAATCGGTTGAGATTCAATATGAAATGGAATTCTTAAAAGATCACAACGAATAGTAAAAATACGATGCACACACAACGATTTTCAATAAGCGTGAATCTGCCAATTGTATGTCACCTCAGGTTATGTTTAACTGAGTAGAATATGCAGATTAAAATTTTAAAGAATTAATTCTTTCGAATGAGAAGTATGAAGTAATACATTTGATTAGGACAATTCTGATCAAACAAAAATTAAAGAAATTCAAGTTAAATAATATTGTTATATATTATAATTGATGCGAAAATTAATTATACATTTAATGATTATTTAGTTGTAATTCTTTTTTTACAATGGTTCTTAATCGATTATTTTGTGCATGAATTATAAGGTTTATACTTAATTAAGCGTCAGTAATATTCAATTTATTCAGTGCACATGCTAATGGCTGTAGGGAGTCCACGTGTTGGAAACCAGCTCTACAATTCTCTCATATCCATTAGCATCACAAACATCCAAATGTTTAGAAATTCAATAATCGAATTTTTTAAAGGCAATTTCTATAAAATAAAACGAGAGTGGTAGTTTTTGTGAATTTAAGATTGATATCAGGTAAATGTGAAGTTTCATATAACCTACAGATTGTAACTTATTCATAGTTAACTTTCAGTGATGAAAAAATGAAAATAATGTAAAATGAAAGATAAAGTTTGCATCTATTCCAGGCTAATGATTCGCCACAATAAAAATTAACCTTGCCAGATAAACTTTACATGAATCGAAGGTAATTTCGGATTTTTAACCTTGCCTGGATAATCTTTCGCCATATAATTACGCATAATTACGACTCCAGTGCTACCTATCGTCGTTTAACTTCATTAAATTGGAGAGAAATGGGGATTCCCATCTTTCAGTTGCTTTTTGTGTTTTTCGCTAAATGGTATTAAATAAGTTCTAATTCTTCTACAATAGTATAATTTATTTCCGAGGAAATATATCAGTAAGAACAAATTTCTTTTATGTTTTCTGTTGCTGATACTACATGTTTTATCGAAATTTTCTCACTTCAGCGTGAAGCAGTAGACGAGATCAGAATTATTCTCCTAATCCCAGTGAAACTTTCGCCGAAATATGTTTAATTTTTAACCGTTGCAACAAATTTTAACTTTTTTTCTGATTGTTTTAAATCTGATGTGCAAATTTATAGCTGAATTCAATCATACTTTGCAGCTTTCCCATTACTGCTAAGGACACCGTAGCAGGCGACAACTTTTATTCCATCGTAAGCAGGGATGGGTGAGTAAAATACCATAGGTAATTTACGTAGTTCTTTACGGTAAATTACTAGGTACTTTACATGCCTAGTTTCTTACACGATGTAAATTACGCGTATATGCTTATTATTTTCAAATTTTTAAATTTATCTGCTATATCATCAGAGATTGTACCTTACCGACAGTATTCTCAAAAAATAATTTTAATTTTAATTGAAATATATGCGTATTGCTCTGTTTCAGTTTAGTTGACATTATTATTTTTTAATTAAAAATACTGGCATTGGGAAAAAATCCTACGAATGCCCGTACGAGAAATAAAAAAAATTGCAGTTATGCACAGTTCAACAGGTATGCCATCTTGACACGTAATTTACTAGGTATTTTACCTGTTTTCTACGTAAAATACTTGACTTAGATATTTTACGTAAAGAACCTCTAGTTACGCGCAACTGAACATTTTAAAATTGTTATATTCTCTCATCATTTAAGACAATGTTGCATATTTTTCTCACTGTTTCCTTATTCAAACACCATGATTTAGGTTTCATTTACGTTAATTTTAATGTTCATGTTAATCATGCTCTTGTATTCCGTTTGTATTTATTTTTACTGTGTATAATGTACAAAACTTGTGTTTTAACAACTACTAAATAGTAACTATTTCATCACTTCCCTCGGTAAGAAAGAGTTGAATTCAGAAAAAATAAGAATATGTATTCCTATGAATAAGGGATCCTTCCTCCGTCTAAAAAACCCCCAACGGAAACAGAAAAAGTACAAATCCTATTCCTTTAAATCGACTTAGTAAAATGTAACGAAAGCATTTATTTAAACTATTTTTCATTATTAAACCTTTTTATAACTTATAAACTCGAAAACTATTCAAATTTATATTTATTTATATTTTAATAATTTATTTAAACGTCTTAAAAAATGCACTATAGAAAATCATTCAAATTTGTGAATTAAAATAATTTTAACTCTAAAGAGGTAGACATGGAAAATGATTAAGATTAAGAAGACATCTCTGTGAGGTGTATCGGTACAATTACGAGGAATTAAATGTATTGAAAACACGTTCTCTTTTGGGGATTAGGAACCTATGCGACGGCCGCTATGGAAATAGAAATAAATTAGTTTCTGAGATATCCTATTCTTATAATGACACTTTAGACAGATGGAAAAATCGCGCATTCAAAATAATAGAATAATCTTCACTTTTACGCTGAAATCTGAAAATATTAATTTTTCTCTATTCAACGCTTATTACCGAGTAACCTTATTAAAAACGTTGTGTTTAGTTTTTCTTTTAAATTAAAACGTACATTCTTTTGCTTCATTTATGGTCAGATTTTTAATATTTATAGCCCTTTTTTAAACGTTTTAAAACTTTTTATACTAGTGTATGTAAATTATCTTTTTCAAATTTTTGTTCATTTTCGCGGATTAATGGCTCAGGAGAGAAATTTAAAAAATTAGATATTTACATTTAATGCAAATCAGGGCCTCATTTTATCTGCCTGAAAATTTAATTTTAAGATGTTTAAAAACCTCAACTTACACGGAGAAAAATAGATATTGAAAAGCAGATATTAAAAACTTGGATATTTAACCATAATATATAGATACTACGGCATACTATCTAATATCTTCTTTTCAACATACAAAATATTAAAGGGCAATATCTGTTTAAATTGAAAGTATAAAATATGTGATATTAACAGTTAATATCTAAGATATTAAAAAAGCTAAATTTTATCGGAGCAATGTCGCTGACGTGTGGCGTGGCGACAAAAGATTTTGTCTGTATCTTGAGCTTTCATCGTGTGTATTGTGGTTTTTCGGATATCTATTGCACTATAAGTTTTGGTGGAAAATGGATTAAAAGTTTTTGGATACGTTATAATTTTCTCAAAAAATTGAGAACTCAGCTACAGGCATCTTTCATATTAGCCTTGAACACTGTGTTATCTGTTTAACACAAAAATCGCATTATTATGCAAAAAGGCGAATGCTTGAGGATTCGGATTTTCAAAACAGAGGATTACGATATTAACATTCTTTTGCATTTTATAGAAAATGGTATGCTCTACAGGTAATTTTTGAACAATTAAAAAATATTTCTTGAATATCTTTGATTCTGCCCTTTAATATCTTGGATATTGTCAGTTAAAATCTTCTTTTTAATATCTACGGATGCTCTACTTCAGCATCTAGATTTCTGTCCCATAGTTAAATCGCTAAGATATTACCTATTAATATCTAGATAGTCTGTGCTAACATCTATTTTTCTCCGTGTAGTCATTATGTCGGTTAACCAAGCCTCAAAATAGTAATCATTTGGTCCATTTTGAAAATTGATATTTCAATAAAAAAAATCTCGGGATGAACGCAATGTTTTCAAGGGGATAAAATGAAGACCTAATTTACATATGCTGAAAATACTGCATTTTTTCATTTTTCTGGATAAGAGTTATTCATTCGAGAAAATGAACCAAATCTCCAGTGTCAAATTTTTAAATTAAAATTTACATATTTTAACATCAAAAGTTGAAAAAAGGGCTACAACTATAAAATTTGAATAAACATGAAACTTCCGTGGTAAGTTTTAATTTAAAAAATTAACATAAGGATTGGAAAAAGACTATGAAAGTGCTAAAAAAAATGTGTTTAACTTGCTGTTAAAATTCAATTCCCATTCATCATTTCACAATAAAATTATTTTTGCATATGTCGATCGACATCATTGAAATGATTCATTTCTTTCACGAGCACCATAAATTGTGAAATTTGCACAAAATCTCTGTATTGGGTCCTTCTACCGTTCCACACATTACTCCTTTCCCCCACCGAGTGAGTCACGCCCACCCCGAAATGGAATGGCTTAATGGTGCATATAACTTCTGAATGGTCAGCCCTTTTCTAACTCGACCAAACTTTAGATAACGCTCTAGTAAATCGACAGTCCTAATTTCAAAACAATTGGCAGAAAACAGTTTTATCCGTATAATACCTTAATACTTTATTTTTTATTTACATTGTTGTCATTATAGCCTAACCTAATGTATCGGCAAAGATATTATAAACGTAGATGCGGTACGTGGCGTCGGAGTGGGGAATTATATATATAGGACATCACATTTTCTACCCTATCGAGGTGCTGCCCTCATCGTACTACAGAGTCGAATTCTTGTTTTCTCATTCTTCGTAAAATATGACGGTAAAGCAGTAGAAAAATTTTTTGAGGTTAGAAAAGTTTGACATGTATGTATCGCTGAATTTTTTCAGATCTCAAGCTTGATCCAGGTTTTCTGTACAGTCTTTTTTTAATTACAAAAAAAATGTTTTCGAAAAATCATATTCTTAATTAAAAAAAAAAAATATTATAGAAAAAACTCTCCGAGTTTTCTTTAGCGAAATAGCTTGGCCCATTTGAGTCTATAAACAAAGTAGATTTGAAACAAAATAGTCTCAGAGATAGTTTGAGAGATTTGGGTCCTTTTCAAGATCCTTTTAGAGGTTGTTTTAAGAGTGGTGCGACGGTAATATAATGTTCCTTTTGTATTCGTCACGTACCGGGCGGGCAGAGTTATTTACAGTAGTTGGTCGTGGCTAATCCG
>NC_046659.1:52590983-52593899 GCF_010883055.1 Belonocnema kinseyi | reverse complement strand
AATTTTAAGCATTAAAAAAAAAGTTAGATATCTGAAGTCATCGAAACCCGTAGATTCCGAATTATTATGTTTTAGGCTGTTAACTATGAAATTAAAAAAAATTTACTTTTAAATTTTAATCCTAAAGCTTAACAAAGGACCCTTCAGTGTCGGCTACTCTATTGAGATAGCCTCTCTGCTTGTTATTTATGATTGTATTCTTATTTCAATTTCGGAAAGGATATTTTAAAGCCTTCAGAACATTTAAACGAGCTTCCTGGACCTTTAAAACTATCTACCTGAGTGCCTGCAGAGAATTTCTTTGAGCTTCTTTGACCTAAAGAATTTTTAGTATATACTCAAAGATTCTTTTCGGTAGGGTAATCAAATATTTATACCAAAGAAACAACTTTTTTAATGTTTGAAGTATTTACACATTATTATTTAAATTTAAAATAATAATTAAAACAAAATATATTTTGGAAAAGATATTTTGGTTGAAAATGTATATATTTTTTAAATCACAAAAGTTCTTCTAAAAAATCGAAATGTTAATTAAAAAACACGTGTTTTTATATATTAATTTTTCGGTAAAATTTTGTGTATAATTTTAATTTTAAATTCAAACAATAATTTTTAACACTTTAAATATTAAACAAAAATTTATTTGATAACAATATTTTATTATCGTAGTTTTAATAAATAATTAATATTGATTAAGAAAAAATTTTATTTGGGGAGTCTTATTATTTGGGAATTTTCAGATTCGTTAATATTATAAACTGTTCAGGAATTTTATTAGTTTTGGAACTGTATTTTTGGGACAGAGAGATTTACCGAGTCGGGAATTTTATTTTTCGGGATATTTCAGCCGTCCCCATAGAATTTCAGAAAATTTGCTCTAATTATAATTTCGGCGCTCGATCTTGCTGATTTTTTCCTACAGTATTATTTAAAAAAATGTGTATGGAAATTTTTGATATCACAAAGTTAAAGATAATCTCAATTAAAAATTTAAAAATTCGCTGTACATCCAATTTTTATTCTTGGGTCTTGGCAATTTTTTTCTAATCCATTTCAGTGATTAAAATTTAAAAAAATTGGGTAGGCTTTTTTGACATCTAGGTATGTAAAAAAGGTAAACTGCAGAAAATTTAAAAACTAATTTAAGAACAATTTATACTCTTTTAAGATACCAATACAATTTATATAACACTAATTGTAATATTTGAAAATTTTTAAGCCTTCAGTTTAGGAACTTGAATTTTAACGTTAAAATTCCTTCATTTTCCGAATACAGCCTTATTATTTGAATTTTCAGAATTTTTCGAAATTGTTAAAAGGCGAAAAAGTTTGAATTTAAAATTTAAAAATGCGAAAATACACCATTTTCCATGTTCATTTGCAATCGAGCGAGTCACTTTTTTTCGCTTCTTTTGAAAGTCGATCCTTTGCTTTCAGTTTTCTTTTTAAACTATACCTTGAATTCAACGCATTTCAAATTAAATATTTGCAGCTGCATTTAGGTTGAATTATACAAAGGTTTTTTGTTTTATATATAAATTAATTAAAACATTTTATTGGTTTTTCATAACTGTAATTTATAACTCTAAAATGGAATAATTGTAGCACAAACATGAAAAAGTATAGCCTAATTTCATGTTTAAAGAGATTCTATCACATATATTGAACTGTTAAAACCTCTGACCTTTTTTAAGGTTTTTAAAACTCTTTTAAAAACTTTTTTTAACGACTTTGGTTGTGATTTCTGAATAAAAGAATAAGTGCTATTTAGTCTCCAGAACAGCAATTTCAAAAATATTTAAAGCCTTAATAATTTAGACATTTTAAATTTGTAGTCTTCAGAATATATTGAATAATTTCAAATTTAAAGCTATTTAAATATTTCATCTGTATTTTTGAATGGGAAGTGTTCGATTATTTTAGATTGAAACCTCTCAAATTATTTAGTTACAAATTAAAATCATACAACTTCAAGTTTTATTTATTTTTTGATAATTTGCCCCCCTCTCACAAAATTTTTTTTTGTAAGAAACTAACGCCTGATTTTTGTAAAAATTAACAAATATATATTAAAGGTTCACTCAAGGTCATTTTTGTTCAAAAAGCTTGTTCCTGAATAAATTAACTCTTATTGTTTCCGATTTCGTTCTGTCACTCAGGGTAATTTTCTGTGAAAAATATTAATTTACAAAGAATATTTTTCAAACAATAGAATGAATTTCTTCCCCCGAGATGCAAACGTAAATTGTACTATAGTAAAAACAACTGGAAACATTTAGACGAAAGCCAAATTTGGTAAAGAAAACAAACATTTGTCGACCTATAAATACTAATTTTATTCCCCGAAAGATTTTTAAAAAATCTCTTCGAAACACTTTTTTTGCAAATATTTAATTGAAGAAAAATAATTGTTATAAAAATAAAAATAGTACAATATTTACATACAATTCTTAAAATAAAAAAATCTGTGTGTCAAACCACAATCTAATCTGACTATTCTTTCAAAAGTTATCCGATATACAGAGAACTACAACCACAATAACGACGACGTAGATGCCAGAGAGACAGACAGATACCGATGTAAAAACTTGTTTCTCTGACTCAAGGAGCCTCAAAACGTCGAAATTTAATGAAATTCGCAAAAATCATTTTTCCCATAAAACTCTTCTCATTATGGATGAAAATGTGATAAAATAATCGTGGGCCCTTGAGAAAGTAGCGTTTTTCGCCTCTTGACTTTTTTCCATATCAAGCTTTTTTGCTTCACATGTTCATTTTCGTTTGGTTTTTTGGATATTGAACATCCTTTTACTTTAGTAAGTTTGCTTTTATAAAAAAAAGTTGTCAGGATAAATTGTTCATATTTTTTTGTACCATAAATAGCTGTCGATAAAATTTTCAAATTTTGAAAAA
>NC_046659.1:52587983-52590883 GCF_010883055.1 Belonocnema kinseyi | reverse complement strand
TTGTCAGGATAAATTGTTCATATTTTTTTGTACCATAAATAGCTGTCGATAAAATTTTCAAATTTTGAAAAAAAGTGGTCTCAAAAATTTTGAAAAAGCTTTCACTTTTTGGATTTTTATCAAGAATGGCTGTTTAACGAACTCTATCTTTCTTTTTGGTCCTTCGAACAGTGTGTCAAAGCCCAATCCAATCGGACCAGTCTTTCGAAAATTATCCGGTATACAGACAAAAACAACGACGACGCCGGACAGACAAACAGACCCCGACGTAAAAACTTGTTTTTCTGACTCACGGGGCCTCAAAATGTCGACATTTGATAAAATCCGAAAAAGTTATTTTTCATAAAAAACTAATACCTTCTCATTTTTTATGAGAATGTAAAAATTATCAACAAGATTTGTAGAAAATCTTTCAAAGAATAAAATTATTGTCCCATAAGTTACAACCGAAAAATTACAATTTCTAAAAATGAAAGTTGTTCTAAATATTGAGTTAGACTCGCGACCGGGAAAAACCGGAAAATCAAAATAAATTTGAAAATTGAACTACAGTTCGAGCATTGAAAATTTAACAGTGATTGATTTTACAAGGTGATTCTAGATCTGTTCAAAATGATATAATTTACATATTTTGACGTTAAAATTTTATCTAATTTAATTGCAAAACCTTAGTAGTGACACAAGTTTAAAGTTCGAATTAATGGCTTCTTAAATGAACGCCTTTATTCAATTTCTAAATCTTTCTGAAGTATTATTTCAGTATAAAATATTTCATTTTTAATCTTTTTGGTTTGGAAATAACAAAAAAAAAACAATTTTCAATAGTAAACAATTTGAAAATGAATTGTCACAATTTCAGAGTGACAAATTTAAACTTGGAATGTTACGATTATAATTGTTTAATTTTTTAATTTGTATTTCGAAGGTAAAAGTATTTCATTTTGATTCTTAAAGAACAGTTAAATAAGCATTAATTTAGAAAAAAATCAAATAAGCTGGAGGTTTCTGAATGTTACAAAGAAAAGAACAAAATTTGGAGCTCCTCAAGAATTTTGAAATACTAGGAAAACAATAAAAATTTCTGGGTAGATTTAAAATGATTTTGTATTTTGAAATAGTACATAACTCAAAGAGAATGTTTAAAAATATTTCAAAACGTTTCAAAAGATTTACAATATGAGAAAAAATCTGGAAGCTCTTAAAACAATTTTGTGTGCAGGATGTTACAAAAACGTTAGGAAAAATGGGAATCAGTCTAAAAGACATTTAAAAGTTCCGACAAAATTTTAAAATAATTTTAAAAGATTTGAAAAAATTTAAAACAGAATAGATACTTTTGATGATTTTGAAATGTTTTCAAATCTTGTCTTTTTATTTTGAAAAATTACATAATTTTAAGAGGAGGTATAAAAATATGGGACCACTGACAAAAATTCCGAAAGAGATGAATGAAAAATCCCAAAAAATGAAATGTCTAGCATCTGAATAATAATTTCATAAAAATTGTATTAAAAAATACATTAAAAAACACGTGTGCTTTGAAAGAAAAAAATGTTCTGCCTAAATTTTCTTCGTACCTACATAATAACATTTTTGAAACAAACTTTTCAGGATTCAATTCAACAACGATTTATATCAAAATTTATTTTCATTATTTTTTTTTATTAATAAAAAATTCGATTTTTCAGAACTTTTTTATGTTTTTTTCAAATGCTATGCACATTTTCAAACAAGTTTTTTCATCCAGAAATATATATTCGATTATTGTATTTTCAATAAATAAATAATATTTAATAAATAATTTTTTAAATTGTTTAAATTCAGGAATTTGCTAGTTCGGATATTTTATTATTCAGGCATTTTCTTTGGGGATTTTTAAAATTCGGTAATATCTTATTGTCTGGAATTTTATTTATTTTATTTTTCGTGAATTTTCCAATTCGACTTTGATATTTCGGGACTTTTATCATTTCGGGAATTTTATTTTTAATTTTCCAGTTCGGGACTTTTATATTTCGACAATGCATTGTCGAAATATAAAAGTCCCGAATTGGAAAATTCTCGACAATTTACAATCTTACCAAATTTAAGAATTGCCGACATAAAATTTCCGAATTATACAATATCCGGGCTAGACAACTCTCTAATTTAAATAATTAAAAAATAGTTAATTAAAAAAATTTTTTTAAATAGAATAATAAAATATTTTTACCGAGGAAAAAACTTTTTTAACGTTTAAAGTTTCTAAAAATTATTGTTTGAATTAAAAGTAACAATAATTGAACAAATGTATTTTTGGATAAAAAAAGTTGTTTGAAAATGTCGGTTTTATTTTTGCAAATTACAGGAAACGCTCGTAAAAATAAAAGTATTATTTAAAAAAATAAAAATAAAAGTCGCGTTAAATCAGCCTGCATTAAATCCTGCAAAGTTTGTTTCATTTGAAGCTCACGTGTTTTAAATTTATGTTTGTATCACATTTTTATACAAGTATTGTTACTTTAAATTAAAACTATAATTTAAAAAAATTAAACATTAAACCAAATTTCTATAATAAAAATATTTGATTATTGTATTTTTAATAAATAAATAATATTGACCACATAACTGTTTTCTCAATTACTGCAAATCGGGAATTTTCTAGTTTTTATATTTTATCATTAGACAGTATTCGGCCTGGAGTTTTATTATTCGGGAATTTTCAAATTCGATAATATTGTAAACTGTCCAGAATTTCGTTATTATAGAATTTTTTAATTCGGGATTTTCAGGTTTCAGCATTTTGTTATTTCGGGAAGCTTATAGTGTCGAAAATATTTCAAAAATTTAAAAAGATTTATAAAATTGTAAAAAAATCTTGAAGATTTTGAGGCATTTAAAACTCCTGAAAAACTTAAATA
>NC_046659.1:52586374-52587883 GCF_010883055.1 Belonocnema kinseyi | reverse complement strand
AGCAACTAAAACAGATCAGTTTTCAATCATACATTTGTACCCCCAATTAGAAAAAAAAAATTGAATTTTCCACCGAATAAAAAGTATTTTTAAATATATATAAATATAGACGGCGCGTCCGGCGAAAAAAGTCTCTTCCCCTCTACCCACCACTACCCGTAAATAGCACCCTCCCATATAGTTTACCAAGAGCCACTTGGAGCGCTGTAAGCAAATCTCGGCACACCTTCGAGGCGCACTGATGGTAAACTTAGCTTGGACAAGAACCATTTAAATTAAAATTAAATTGCCAACATTTCATAACAAACGTAAAATATCCACGCTTTGTAAGACATGGTTATTTTAATAGATACCAGAGAGAAAATTAAATGTATAATTTATATTTCTGTTTCATATATTTTGTAATATTTCTAAAGTTATTTGATTATTTCCAAATATATCTTTGTTATTTCTCATATTTTGATATTCTTTTATAAGTAACAATTTATTTAGTTCACCATATTATATTTTTATTCTAACAGATAAAGCTTTTAGTGCAATATCTATACATTGCTCTTTAATATTATTAAGTGTTTATTTTTATATTTGTACAGTTTGCAATTTTTACAGATATTTTAGTCTATTCGACTAATGAATTTCCCGCATGTATTTTAAAATTTCCTAATTATTACGTTCCGATCACTGGCAATGAGTGAATGGCAGAGTAATAATAAGTTCATAAATCTATAACTGCTCTCTGGGTTAAACCTGTATTTGTTGTTAGGATTTCTCTACTTTGAATCAGAAAACTTTGAACCCTCAGAGCAGAGGCTAATATATATATATATTTAAATAAAAAACATGGGTGAATTTATTTGACTAAGAGAACGATTTGGTGAACATGACTGTTGAAATTTCTCAAATGTGATTTTTTTGGGCCCCAAATTAATTAAAACTTTTAACCCAATACTTCGAAATTTAAAATTAATTAATTTTCATGATATGCATGTCAAATTTCATGAATTAGGAAGATTTATAATTGAGAATTCTTTACTTTTAATCTTTAAAATCATGACAATTTATTCGAATTTTTATTTTATTTTGTTATTTAATTAAAATTTTGTTAGATTTAAATTAATAAATTTATTTGTTATTTATTTTATGTATACATCATTTAAAATTCAAGAGTTTTTGTTTGCAAATATTCAAAATTAAAGAGTTTTAAATTGCAGATCGTTAAAATTATAGAATTTTCCATTGCAAGTCTTCAAAATTGAACTTTTCAAAAAAAATTTCATATTATACCTTTAAAATATACCATAAATCTTGAAAACTAAATAATTTAAAATTCCAAATCTTCAACATTTCAAATTACGGCAGTACTCAGAGTACAGATTTTTTTTACATTCTCATCAAAAAAGTTATTAAATTTGTGTAAAATTTCACGTCTGGACAAGAAATACAGGTTTTTACGAGTGTTTCTGCCTTTCCATATGCATGTTTGTTTGCAAGTATAATAACTTTTGAAAA
>NC_046659.1:52576566-52586274 GCF_010883055.1 Belonocnema kinseyi | reverse complement strand
ATCGACGCATGCATGAAATTAAGAATCACTCAAAACATCCAAATCGCCAATTTCTTCAATTTCTTTCAAATGGGGAGCGAGATATAAATAGAACACCACCGAAGTCTTCCGAAGCCTTCAGATCGGCGATCATCATATAGCAGAACTCCGAAGTCGAATCGTGCATTTTCGGCTTACATACGAACTCACAGTGGTAATCATGCATCTTCTGTTTTGCGGCTCCCAAACGGTAGGTATGGTGGGGGTAAATTTCATCCACGATCTGGCAGCTCTGTTCTGGAGACACTGTCCAGTCATCTGTCATCCAGTCCAATCTAGTATTCCTAGTGATTCGTGTCCTGTCCAACAGTCCTGGATACGTTCATTCTCTCTTGTTGGTGATTTGACATTGTTTGGCATATATTCACTCACTATTACTGATTTTGAGTTTCCTGATCAGGTAAGTTCTAGAAAGTAATTTATCATTCTCTCTATTAATAAGCTAGGTTCAAGAATGAAAATATAAGTCGGCCATTTTGACCTACATTTACCTCAGCATCCTTTGTTTTCAAACTTAATCAACCCTTGGATTTTTTTTGTATTATTAATTCGTCAGGCTAGATTGTGAAAAATCTAGAACTTCTGATCACAGACATAATAATAACTCGCCCAGTTTCAAACCAAAATGCGAATAAGTTTAATCATAGCCAATGTAAAACATAACTTTCAAATGTCTTACAAATTTAAAGAAAGCTTTATTACGATATTAAGGATGTTCTATGAATCTACTGTACAGTCGTGCTTAAAATTACCTAATCTTTCACATAATAAACATAATAAAAAAAAATGTGTCATGTCAATAGGGTTGAGTCTAATCATATGGATCTGGACAGGTAAAGGGGGATGGAAAAGGAAGTGGGCGTGACTTGTGTGCTGGCGTATAACACAAGCCACGGCCCTTACCTTCTCTAGTTCTCTCATCCCCTTGGCAGGTTCGTACGTTTAGACTCGGCCGCTTTATAAGCGTACAAAAACGTACGAACTCTCCGGGCATATAAACACTACCTACAACATAGTAAATCACAAATTAATGCAAATAACTAGTATGAAGTTAATGTAAACTTTCACACTTTGTACATTCTCATTAGATAAGGTAATAGATTTATGTAAAATTGGACGCCACCCCTCCCCCAGTTTTTGTCGAATGTTTACGTTTTAAGGTCCCCTGAATTCGAGAAACAGGTTTTTACGAATGTTTATGCATGTTTGTGTATGTTTTTATGTATGTCTGACTGTCGGCACGATATTTCTATAAACTATTTAAAGGATTAATCTATTAGATTGACTTTGGTACACTCTTTCAGTGCCGGAAACTGAAGGTCAAGTTCGTTAGCCAACTATTTTGGATACATATTCAAAAGATAGATCATTTAAAAAAAATTTTAATTCGATGTACGGCTATTCGTAATACTCGGAAAGTCGAAAAATGTATCCTTACGACTTTTTTTGATTAAAAGATAGTTGTCAGAGTTATAGCATTTTACAAATTAAAGAAAAAAAAAATGCAAATAAAATTTTTAAGCCAAAGATGCACAATATGAAAAAAAAACCAAGTAAAGAAAAACGCTCATTTTTGAAAGTCATAACAAATTTTCTAAATTTATTGACAAATCAAAAATTAAAGTTTTGATCGCACTAAAAATAATAAAAAATAAAAAATTCCATTTTGCTTTCAAAATATGCAAGATTTGGAACAAGATGAAAAGACAAAAATTATGCATCTAAAAAGACTACAAATTTTCTATTATTCTTTTTTTTTCATAGGATACATAGTTTTTATTTAAATATTGTGAAAAATAACACGAGAAATAAATTTATAACATTTTTGGTAAAACAAATAAACAAACAAATGTGTTATTAATTTTTTTTTATGGAACTTGTAGTTTTTGTTTCAATCCTTCGATGACACACAATAATAAATTGGCTCTTTGTGGGAAGCCTTTTTCGCTTGGGGTCAAAAAGACCCCAGTGTGCATTGAAATCTCGATTGAAATAAAGTGTAATATGATAACGTTCAAGAAGGTTCCGGAGCTTTAATGATATTATAATGCACTAACATCGCTTGACCACTACTAGAACCCTCTTACACATAATATAATAACATAATAATACAATGTAAAATCTTGCAATGTACGATATTATGATTTTACGCTATTATAATGTGATAATTGCGATATATAGCGCAGGAATTACGGTATATATTGCAATTCTTGCGATATGGTTTTCTCCGTGTAGGATGCGTAGTTTTTGTTTTAATTGTAATAAATAACATTGTTAAAACTAGAAAATTAACACAAGGTACGAAAAAAATATTATTAGATACATTTTTTACCAAAAAAGAGAAAAAGATTGGTTAATAATCACTTTTTGATAGAAAGCGCAGATTTTGCCTTACTCATAAAAAACAACATCTAAAATAAACTTGGTACTTTATGCTGCAATATTTGAATCAGCATTCGTGATGAGATTGTGTTCGTTAAAGCCAAAGGAGCTTTAGCAAAATAGAATTCACAATCACAAAATTATAGTTGTTGATGCTTATAAATCCCTAATTTTAAGTCACAGCGCGTGATGTTACAAACAATAAATATTTCTCGAAATAGTTGAAATTAATCTCGAGATTAAACTACTTACAACTAAGTGAGTGAAATGAACATTACATAGTAGAAAAAATCAATTTCCATGATAAATAATCGTGAAAGATTTCTTGAAAGATATTTAATAGTAATTTTTTATCAAGATTTATGTGATAAAAAATATTAAATAATATTAATCTTTCTACAATTGCAATTGTTAATTAAATCATATATATCATGGGAAATATTTTTATTATGGATGTTTATTTAAGTTTTATAACGTTATATTTCGATTAAGTACATACAATTTTAATTAATTCCACAAAATTCTGATACAAAATTTTACAGTTTATAATCATTGAGTGATTTTTCGTAATTATACTTCTTTCTTTTCGGCAAGAGTATTTCATGTTATGTTTACCAAAGCCAAAATCAGAGCAGTATTAAATAAAGTCGATAAAAGGAGCTGCTTCATTCTACGTGATGATGAATTTGGTAATTTTTAACACACTTTGTTCAGAAAATTTATAATTTTGATGTAACATGTACATTGCACAGCTAATATTAATATTAAATAGCTTTCAAGAAGCTATTTATTAAATACTAAAACTAGCGTATCTAATTTATGGGCACTTTGTTCTATAAACGTAATTGAGAATTAATTAATTAATTTTATAAATACGTTTGAGCTAAATTTAATTTAGAAAGCTTTTATAAGCTGGAAGATCATAACAAACAACTTATTTACTGTTTTTTTATGTTTAATCTGAAGTAGAGATCAATGGAAATCCACGAGTATTCTTTGAAGCGTATCTACGGAAAAAACAGCGCAGAGTCGAATGCAGTAATATCTCTAAAAGATCGGACTAAAAAAGTAAGTTTAAAACCAAAATTTTGTTATATACACAAGAACGCCAATATAGTGGAAATTTCGGGGGTTGCTTCGCAATGGCCTTTCCATTAAATAATTTATTGGAAACGTAAACAGTCTATTGTAAACTGGTGGCGACTCGTTGTTGACGCTGGCACACCCTGGCATACGGCTGCCACACACTGACAACACACGGTAGTTCTTGGAATCATTAAATCAACTGTCCAGTATACAGCCGCTTAAACATTTCTGTTGGATACATGGCGCAACCTGATGCGGCCGTCATACGGTTTCTCTCTTCATTGAGTAACGCGTCTCTTTCGGTCCCGCGGCTCTCATCGAGAAACTGCAGAGGCCATCAAGCGTAGTAGCGAACAAATTTAATTTAGCGAACTCTAGGATCCAGTGTATTTTTTATGCTTAGATTAGAAAGAATCGAAAAGATGTTCATCTTTTAAAAAAATCCTACTTTTGTATTAAAATTTTTGGTCTACTTTTTACACAAAAATGAGTTATGTCTCTTACAAAATAATGTAAAGAAAGCTTCTGTTTCTCTCAATGTTTATTTTTACACTTGCCAATTAAAATTCTGCATCGTTTATAGTCCATAACATAAAGAGTTTAAACAAATTTTTTGTAACGTTTTCTTATTTTTAATGTTTTTAAAGTTAAAAATTAAAACTTGTGCGAAGCATATTTATGTCCCTTTCTTTGTAAATTAAATTGGTTGAAAGTAAGCTCTAGAACTTTCTAGGATCGATTCCAAGAGGGAGGATATTCGGAAATCAAAAAATAAAAGCCAGATTTCGTAGCTGCAAAATACGTATCAACAACTTAGCCTAAAAAAATGCTAACGCAATAACGAAATAATCATATGAAAGCTAAAAGTTTTCTACGTAAATGAGCTTGAAGACGTTTAAGTAAACAAAATTTTGTTCTTTGCAGACTGAAAAATCTAAAAAAAAGTAAGGATTTTCTGGTACATTTAAGAACAGTCAATTTAGAGCAGTATTTCTTATACAAGGTGCAATGGGGAAAATTTGAAAAAATTCATTTGTGTGAGGATTATTTCTCTCTGTAATTATTTTCAAACATCTTTTTGTTGAAAATCACGATATTTTTAGACATTCTGTTTTTCTTGGGAAAGAAGTGTCAGAAGGCAGAGGGCGGGGCTTTTTTTACTGCCGACTTCTGGTGCGTTTCTTCGCCCCGTGGTTCTAAATACTTGGGTACATTTTTGTACTTTTAAGCAACAATTTTTATTATTTCTCAAATTTCTCACTTGCAATTGGTTCACAACAGTTTTCCTCATACGCATGCATTTTTTCAAATTTTTCTTATTGCATACTTTTAGCTTTCATATGGCTATTGTTTTATTGTGCTAGCATTTTTTTTTCTGAGTTGTTAAACTGCAAAGCAGATGCTTATCATTTTCTCGCCGATAGTAGTAAAGTACTACAAACTATGGCTTTCAATCAAGTGTCGGGGGTTGCCTTCAAATGGCCTTGGATTGATTTCAAGGGGATCGAGACGTAAACAGTGAGCGCTGCCTGACTCGTTTCCAATTGGAATATATATATATATTCGAGAACTGGGTGTCTGAAAGCGAGAGTTTGGCGTATAAGTTAATTTAGTACTCCATATAAGTTCGCTATTAAAAATGAACTTCTAGTGATTCAAAACAAAATGCTTTTATTATGATCAATGACAGACGTCAGTGTAAATGTGACAGTTACAGGGAAATCAACGCTGTTGTGATTTTGCACAATATCGTGTAGATTGCGTAAACTAATGAAGAATTAAAATGTCTATACTGTCGAAACTGTTTGGGTGTAACGCACTTTTACAAAATGAGTTTAAGGCAAAACTAAAAGACCGGTATTGTGAAGTGAAATCGAAATATGTGTACTGCGATTTTGTAAAATACGCGCCGATTACCATGCAATAAAATTAAGTATTAGAAATTTGCATTACAATGCCCGTATTGTAACTTGCCTTACACTCACTTTAGCGCCCGTATAAGAAATTTGGTCCTGATTTTGTCTTGGATGTCTTCAATACGTCTTTAAGACTCGGTGTCTGGACCAGGTAGACTTGTCTTAAGACAAGAGAAGTCTAAGGCTTGGCAAATATACCGAATTGCTGTTAAAGACAATTTTATTATCAAAATTGAAAAGGTTTTTGTTTGTAAATTTTATTGTCCATTATACTCCGTACTGTGTAAACTATCGGCCCCACCGAAAGGGTGCGTCATTTTCAGAAATCAGGTAGCTACACTAGGACCAAAGATTGGACATCTGTTGAGGATTAAAATTTGACAACCGATAAAACCTGTAATAAATAATTTTTAAATAAGAAATTCGGAACCTGTCTGTCTTAACAATTACAGACATATAAAGTTTTCCAGAAAAAGATTAAAACTGTCATTTTCTAGAAGTATCTATACTCTGTTCAACGAGAGAACGAAATTTCGCAAAGACGAAATTTCGTTCTCTGCACGCAGCTTGTCAAAGAAAGGGAAATGTATACAAGCGTCTACTATCCGTTCACGATATGAAGACCCCTCCATAACAGCTGCACGTTTTTGTAATTTACGCGTAAGAAAAAAATCGGATAAAAGCACAGCTTCTCCCATAATAAATCTTACTTTATTGCGCTTCATATAAGTCCCCATTTGTTTATGTACAAAAATTGATTCGGCAAATATCCTTCGCGAAAGGACGAAAACCGTGGTTTCTTCGCGTCACTGTCTCGTTGCTTGACTTTCAATGACGATATCTTCGAATCGAACGATTTAAAAAATTTGAAAAAAATCATGCAGATGCTTTGATATTTTGACTATAAATATGTGAAAAGAAAATTACAATATATTGATAGCAATTAACGTAAAATGCATTTACACATAACTATAATAACTCTCGTAATATACGTAGTAGAGAGTTATATTTTGGATTGAATTACTTGAAAAATTTCAATAAATACAATCGAACAAAAATTAGGAATGACATTCTTGAAACATATTAATTAATAACAAATAATCCTGGAAGGTAAATTGCATGGTAGTGTGCTTGTGAGGTCACAGCGGGGTACTAAGTCTGAAGAGTCTACTCATAGAAAAGAGATAGCTACTGTATGAAAAACAGGAATAGATACTTTCATCCTCAAATAAAAGTACTCTTTTCAAAACTTTATGAATGAGAGGACTCCCCGAGGTGTGACCTTTAGCTATGGTATTCAATACTCGGCATAGTCCATAATGCCCTCACACCCACACTATCATGCAATTTGTCTTCCAAGATTATTTGTTATAAATTCATATGTTTCAAGATTGTCATTCCTAATTTTTATTAAATAGTATTTGTTGAAATTTTCCAAGCAATTCAATCCAAATGCATTTCACGTTAATTGTTATTAATATATTGTAATTTTCTTTTCACATATGTGCGAGGTGTGACAAGTAACGAGACTGATTTTATTGCCGCGCTTTTGGTAAACCTGCGAACTTAAAAATACCTTCCCCGGCATCCTTCCCCTCTCTATTGATATATTTACCATCGCTCTAGCTTGTTTAGTTCGCCTGCTGTGTCGTGTTGAGTAGACGTCCGTTGGTGGTGCTCGGCACGAAAATGGAAAAACGAAATCTATAGTAACGCGTCGCGATGAAATTTTGCGCCAGATTTGGTGAAACAGCTTCGGAAACGTACGCTAAAATTGTAAAAGTGCATGGTGATAGTGCTCTTAGTCGTGCCCAGGTGTTTCGATGGCATAAAGAGTTTAAGGAGAGGCGTGAAAGCGTGGCAGCTCGCATGAGCAAGTCGAAGGTGAAAACGATGATCATTACCTTTTTTGATAGCCGTAGAATCCTTCACAAAGAATTTTTTTCATCGGGGCAAACCGTAAATCAAGTCTATTACCGCCAAATACTCAAAAGATTGCGAAAACGAGTCAACAGGGTGCGCCCAGACATAGCTCGTAACTGGATCCTTCATCACGACAACGCGCCGTGCCACACCGCCCACAGCGTGTCCCAGTATTAGGCTTCTAAAGGGATCGCCGTGTTTCAACAGCCGCCTTACGGTCAATTACGGACATCCAAGCGGCCGTGACGAGGGTACTCGCGGACACCTCAGTCGAAGCGCGCCGATCCTATGGGGTGTACGAGTTGCTAGTCAGGGACCAGACGCTTGCGAAATGTAGGCGTAGGACCCCCGCAGGCAAAAGTTTAGTAGTTGCCCTAACGAAAGTTGTACAAAATTTCAGAGAGCACGTGGGTCAGTCTATTTGAAAAAATTGTGTTTCCCTTCAACCGCGATGGGCTGTACACCTAAGAAAAAAGTTTGTCGACGCCTCTCTTAAGAAAAAAACTGCGCGGCTGATTTCATTCTCTCGTTGAACAGGGTATAGTGCACTGTTGGATATAGGAAAAAATGGACGGCATAAATTTTTATCTTTAAGTCGAAAATATTCGTCTTAAGACATTAAAAATAGTCTGGTCTCGTCTCACGAGCTAGGCATACAGAATAACTTGGCATTTTCTTGGATTAGTCTTTACCCAAGACAAAATCAAGACCAAATATTTTTACTCGGGTGATTGGGATTTTATCCTTCGAGTCTGCTAATTTGTTTGAACTGACATTACATGTATGGCAATATTACAATGCCCGCATCTGAAAGCTGCAATTTCACGAATTGCAACGTTACCTTACGTTTCAGAAATAAAATTCGATTACTTTCATTGTAAAATTCCAACAGAAAATGTTAACAGTGTAGAATAGCATTTTATTTCTCCATCTAAATCCTCATTGGATTTTTACGTCTACTGCATTTTTGCACTTTTTTCCATGTTTCGCAGTTACCAAAATTACAACATTTTTTGTTCATTCACACCATTCTCTGCTTATCATTCTTATTAGCCTCAATTCTGAACTGTTTTTTTAAAATTCTAAGAACATTGCTTGATAATGCAGCTTGATATTCTTCCTTTAACGATTCTTAATTGGATATTTAAATCAATATAAATATATATGTATTTGAATTTTTCCTACATTAAATTAAATTTTTTTTTAACCTCAAAATTAAACTTTTTTTCTTCTATGTATGAAAAAACATAAGACAACAAATCTTAGGAATTTTGGCAATAGGTTAAGCTTAAAATATTCTGTGAAGTATATACTTTCCGATAATCAAAAAGTATAAAAAATGATCAAAAATGAGTAAAAAATATCTTGCAAAGAGTGCGTGAGTCCCTAGCTGCTTATGCTGCAGGGATCTTCAACCAGGGGTTTGGTCCTATTTAATCCAAAGCCAGATGTCTCGTTTCCACTACTACGCCTCCTCAGTGAGCACGGAAAACTTCCGTCTCGCTCTAACATCTAAGTAGAGGTTCCTGATGGTGGGAACGAGACATGTGGCTTTGGCGTAAGTAGAACCGAATTTCCCTTAGCTGAAGAGGCCTGGCCTAATTATAAGCAACGTTCAGGCCCATCCTGCCCACAACTTCTCGCAAAATATTTTATACCCCTTTCGATGATGCAAATATTCAATTTTTTAGTCAGTTTTTCCGAAATACTATGCTCGCTTTACACAACTAATAAAGTACATACAATTGTGAATTTTAGTACACCTGTGGGCGGACTGGACGTAATGATATCATCTGCATACATAAGAAAATTTCTAAGCGCCATTGTGAGTTCAGTCAAGCGAATAATGTTTTATTTGTTAAA
Source organism: Belonocnema kinseyi (assembly GCF_010883055.1). NCBI lineage: Eukaryota > Metazoa > Arthropoda > Insecta > Hymenoptera > Cynipidae > Belonocnema > Belonocnema kinseyi. The sequence goes on along the minus strand of NC_046659.1, from coordinate 52,577,065 downwards.
GATTTTGGGGTAAGGCCAACAAACTCTAATATTGATTATATAGCATGTCTAATTATTTTCATTAAAATTAATTCTTAATTTTCATTATCAGAGTACGAATGGGGTGTATGTTAATGGCACAAGAATACCATCCAATATGGAAGTATCATTAAAAGAACTCGATATAATCAGTTTGTCGACAGAAGATATCGCGAGCGAAGACGAGAATGACTTTATTTACCGAGTGTATAAACAGGTGGGCTTTTATTTATAAATTTATCCATGAATAGTTGTTGTTTAACTTTACGCTTAACATAACCATGGGTACCTTTACCTCTACTAGACGTTGGCATTTGGTAGCGGTTTGAAATAAGTTATTTCTGTTACCGTTCATAGGGTTGCCTTTCCGGCCTCTCAAGACGTTGGATACGGGTAGGGATGTTTGGGATCGTACTTAAATTACGTAACAGCTCAAGGAGGGGGGGTGGAGTATTTACACTCTGTATAAATATATTACGGT
>NC_046659.1:52567953-52576556 GCF_010883055.1 Belonocnema kinseyi | reverse complement strand
ATCCGTTACGTAATTTAAGTACGGTCTCTTACCTACATTATTTCTGTGACCAATGACAGCAGTACTTTACCGGCGCCACGATAATTTAGAAAAGGATTATGTTTTGACCGAAATTATTTTTGTGACCAGTCACTGGGATGTCTTCCAGTCACCACGAGACATTGGAAGGAGTTAAGGGTTTGACTAATATTATTTCTATGACAAGTCACAGAAGGGCTTAACGCTTATTGACATGAAGCCTGTTGCATTTAATAAATTGCAATAGAGATTTGCTCTGAAACTATCAATCTGGAGGAAAAGTATGCAGAATTGTTAATGTTTATATTGCGATGACAGGTGTGCGTAAATGGAGAGAGTCGTAAATTGTAATAATATGAAATATATTTATTAAATTCACGCCTTTTTACTGAATTACATCTGAATGTGGACGCGATCGTCGACCGAATAACTCAAGGACTCATTAGCGGCTCACAGCTTAGCGGCAGTAGAGGTGGGGAGTGGAGGTATGGAGCCAGGCATGATGAAGCGGGCTTTCTCAAATACTTAACACTCCCTCCCGACCGTCATCATCCTGATCTCCTGATCACTTCAACTCACCTTGATCTCTTCATCTCACCTTGATCTCACCTCACATTTTAACGGGAGTCTGAAAATAAAACATAATGATTAAAAATCAAACATTGGGTTTAATATTTAGTATTTTGCATACCAAGTAAAAATTTAAATCATGAGCTAGAGGCTTTGCAAATATGTCTGCCAATTGTTCTTTAGATCGCGTCCATCCTAGCATCCATCCAAAACTTGCATCAGAGAAACCTGCCAAATCATCCGTCTCATCTCTGTATATCAAATCCAATTGTCTGGTTCTTCTTAGTTAACGAAATACTTTTCTGACCATAGTCCAGTCACTCTACTTAGGATTGAGTTGATGTGTAATTAGCACGTTCACGACATACGAAATGTCTGGCCTTGTTGCACGTGCCAGGTAGAGTAAACTTCTAACGGCTAACTGTGCGGTACATTTTCAGGATTTTGAACTCTTGTGAGAGTTTCTTTATCAGCCTCAGTCTCTCTCAATTTTCTTTCTCGATTGGCAACTTCATTAGTCACCATAGGAGTACCTTTGGGGTGAGAGTGGCTAAAACTAAATCTTTCTAATATTTTGTCAACACACTTCTCTTGAGTCAACTCTATTATTTCGTTTTTCCTATCTCGCCTTATATTTATGCCAAGAAATTCTTTCCGCTTGCCAAGAACTGTCATTTAAAATGCTTTGCTTAGTCTTTGCTAAACTTATTCAACTTTTTTTTGTCGTTACTCACCATTAATATATCATCAATGTACAAAAATAAAATTTGTAAATGAGTAATTTCTCACCTTCTTGCCAAATAAACAGACAAGGCTCTAAATCCGAATTTTTCAAACCCATTTTTACAACTTCCTCGGCAAAACGATCATACCACTTTTGGGACTGACTCTTAGTCCATATAGAGCACGTTCCAATTTACACACCTTTTCTTGCCTTTCTTTCGTGGAGTGATTTGTTCCCTCTGGAATTTCCATGTAAATTTCCTCATCAAGTATTCCGTTTAAGAAAACAGTTTTCACGTCAAATTGGTAAATTTCAAAATCAAATTTATTTTCTATGGCTAGCACACAACGCACCAATGTCAATCTCGATACGGGGGCATACGTTTCTCTTAATTCATAAATTTTTTTGTCTAAAACCTCGCACGACAAGTCGAGCCTTATATTTGCCACACCCATCTACACCAATTTTTCTTTTGAAAATCCTTCGGGTGTCTATTGGATAAACTTTTTGTCCATTTTTAGTTACATTTGGTTTGTCTATTACTTTCCAAACTTGATTTTTTGTCATAGAACTCTGTTCTTCTGCTATTGCCTTTTGCCAATTGTAATTTTTCTTTACAAGAAATAGCTTTATTATAGTTTGAACGATCAGAATTTATATCACACAGTAACGCGTGATAAATTTCATCTGATGCTTTCTCTTTTTGCTCGTCAAGTTCATAATTTTCTCTGTCAAATAATACGTATAGAGAGCTCTCCTCAATATCGTCATCAATTTTCAAATTTACGGAAGCTAATAAGCCAATCTTGTATTTCATATGACCTCATATCATTTTCCTCATTCAATTCAATCTTACCTGTGGTAGGGCATACGCACAGAGCACTCGCCTTTATGTTTTCATCGACATCCAAATGTGGAAAACTGATATCTTGAATGGAGTTATCGATCAACTTTGTTATTCCTTTAGGGTTCTCTTTTTCTCTGGGCTTGGTTATAATTTTCTTTGGCCTTCCTAGCCCTCGCACCTTTGCTCTCTCAGTTTTGGCAATTCTTTGGCACTATCTTCAACATTTTCGAACTCAATGAACCATTTACTTTCATCAATCTCTTCAGTAACTGTTGGCAATGCTTTCATCGAATTTTCCTCATATTTATCACCATTTACTCATTTTTCATTAAAACTAGCATTTCGGCTCTCATACATTATTCCGTCTTCTGGCCTTAAAAATTTATATCCCGTAGGGATATATCCGACTAATACAACTCGTCTTCCTTCAGCTCGGAATTTCGGTCCCACATTTCTTTGAACTTTTATATATGCCAAACACTTAAACCTTTTGATTTGATACATATCATAATGATGATTAGCGTAAAATTTTTGAAGAAGTGTTATCATATTGTTAGATATATGAGGCGTCCGATTATATTGCATATACAGCCGCATTCATTGCCAAATCCCAAAGATTTTCCGGTAATTTGGCATCGGTACATGTATGATCTCACCCAATTGTGTTCCCGTCAGTATATTCAGTGACTTGATCGGTCCTGATATAACACAACTTCGCATCGTACCCGACGAGATTTCTCGCGCTCCTCACAAACATTTTAAAACAGATACCAGTGTAGCTCTTATGTTTCATCGCATACGCTATGGCTCAGCGAGAAAAATCGTCTATTAACATTAGAATGAATTATTTGAAGTGGAGCTGTTGCTCGAGTGCGCATCAAATTAAAAGGCAACCCCTTGAATTTAGCTATGTGACATAACTCACAATCAAGAATTGATTGGTCAAAAACAACACTATGCAACTCTTCATTGTTTAAGGACTTTCACTGCAGTGCGTTAAGATAAGAAATAAATGCATATCCAAATCTAATGTGCCATAACATCGCTCTGTTATTTTTCTAAAATTTTAAGTTTTCCTTCGAAAATGGGGACTCCGCTTCTGTGATCTCAAATAAAGGCGCATCTTCAATATTGTGAATTTTCGGATCCCAAATTTTGATGTCAAAATTAGACATTTCATAAGGTTTCTTTTCAATACTTTTACTCGCCTCATTATTCGCACCTTTATCATTATTATCGTTGTTAGACTTATTAACATTTTCATCAATGTCGGAATTTTCACGTAATTTATCTTTTGCTGTTTCACTCCTTGTCATATGCCTTTTTGGTTCAACAAAATTTGCAAAATCTCGCCAATTTGTCGCACCTTTAGAGCTTATATCAGTTTTGCTGTTATCTATATTCAATTATATTATTCAGTAGGGACTATTGTACACACCTTGCAAAAGTGATTCATTCGATACAGGATAAAAAATGTCACATTTCTTATTATCTAAATATATTACAAGTCCTACTTCAGCACATTTTCTCAAAGATAAGAGATATTCTTTGAACCCTTCAGCAAATATAGCTTCGTCTGTAAGCATTGGTTCTCCTTTCTCAAGAATAATTTCGGAATTTCCCGCTCCTTTGTTCTCAAGTCCGCTGAATTATTTCTATTTGCACATTTAATTGTATTTTGATCTAACTCATCAAATGTTTTGAATATAAGTTCTGAGTTAGTTATCTGTTCTGTTACTCCAGAGTCAGCGAGAAATTTCGAAACATATGTACTTATATATACCTAACGTATTAGTGCTAGTGAAAAACGTTCCCCCTTTAGATGCGCAATGATAATAATCGATAATGATTGAAGCTTGTGACAGTTAATGTGAGGACTCATCTTTATTATTATTTTCTCCTGATAAATGTTCATTTTTGGGCTGAGCAGATTGTTGATTCGCACCATTATTATTATCTCGAGCATTGTTGTTATTCTGCCTTTAAATTTTGCATTATTGGCCTCTCGCACCATATTTGACGCACCTTCATTTTGGTTACGAGCTGCCTCGTCTTGCAAAACGACCGTTTTCAGCTTTTCATATGAGACTCGATTTAAGAGCACGTTTATTTATAAACTCAAGATTTTGAATATTTGGTACAGATACCATGACTGCACTATAAAGTAAATCTCTCTTCTCTTCATTAGACATAGGGGTTGTGTCTAAGCAATTTTTATAGCTTCTTATAGTATCCTTGAATTTCTCACAAAACTCTGTTGCTTTCATTTTACCTACAACATATTGCATGCGGTGAAGCTGGTTTCGCACTGAATGTGAAGTTACGTTTACTTCGCACCTTTTAATATCTATAAGGGCCCTTACCATTTTTAGGGGATCTTCAGAGCAGTCATTTTGTTATATTTCAAATCTGAGTGGTTAATCAAAATATCCCTAACCTTGAATTTTTGTTCTTCTAAAGTATCTATCAATTTTAGCAAAATCAGTGTTTTGATCAATATTATGTTGTAGATTACTTGCCTTTACTTCAGATGAATGATAATCAAGAAATAATTCAATAGTCATCAGTATTTCATTTGTAATCTCTTTTAAAGTTACTTGGACTTTTAGTAAAAATTTCTAATTTCAAAGTATTCTTTCATTTTTCTACTTCTATTAATGGATTATTATTTTTGCCAGAAGCCTTATTCATTTCAGACTGTACTTTTATTAGACTGTATTTTTATTTTTATAAGAATTTTCAGTTCCATCCCCATTCTCACCTTCATCATCTGCATACACTTGGTCCATCCAATCTTGAATTTCTCCAAGTTGTTGGCTCTGAGAGTCAAATTGTTTCCGCATTCCTTTCAAATGAGCTTTTAGCTCTTCGCTTTCCTTACTGATAGTTTTTAACTCTTCCCTTAAGGTATTGATCATTAGATTATAACCTTTCAAATGATTTACCGGACCTTGTTCCGCAAATGAACTATCTTTGTATCTGTTTTAAGAGGCAGACGCGGTTTACCGTTTCCCGAAGTATTTTGGGCACCATCAAGCTTATCCAGGGCTTTTTTTCTTCCTTCTGGCTCGCGTTTACCTCACCTTCGCTCGCCTTCTTCTCACCGTCTGCACCTTCGCTCTTTCTTTTTCTCTTCTTCCCGCCTTTCTGCTTGACGGTGACAGTTTCGCTTTGCATCGTTATCGGCATAATAGCAGCGGTACCTTCAATGGTATGGTCTTCCAGCCATTTCTTCAGAAAATTCCAATTTTCCTCAACTGGAGCAGGAAACATCCTTTTCGTTGTAAACAAGTATGGCTGATCAGGAGAGGAACGGACAAGGGAGGGGGGCCGTACAGCAAGATCCCAGCAAGATTATTATTTAGTTTTACTATACAATTTTTAAAATAAATGTAATTGTTTATATGTATGCCAGCTTAATATACACATTTGTACAAATTTCATTTTTGTTTCGCAACTTTAGTTTATTTTTATTTGCAACTCATCAGTTTAGTAATTCTGCCTTTTTTCACATTTGATAGTTTCAGATTCTCATCTTGCAAGCTCAACGTCACAGTCTCTCCTTTTACGCAGTTCGTTGAATTTGAAATTTTCTTCGGGAAATTTCCGTAGTCTCGCCGAGTCTCTCTTTTTCGCCTTGCCTGTCAATACGAAAGACAACTTACAATCGAGTGTTGCTTGATGAGCTGTCACGCTAATGCAGCTTTCCTTCTTTCTCTAAAGCGCTGCGCGTCCGCGCCGCCGGTCGGCACTTATCACAACTTGCCCGCCTTTGCCCTTCGCAGCCTTGCGAATGGTATACAATATTATCACCACTATTCTGGATTTGTCTATCTCGCCTTTGATGAGTTTAGCTCGGAGAAACATCAACATCCAGGTTTCTCTCAAGCTTAAAGATCTGGTTAAAATGGATGACGAGCTTCGTGGACATTTATGCGAAGAATCCTACATCTGGACTATCAATGGATGCGAACCGTAAAACAAAATCAACAGTTTTTCATAAGACCAAAAGCGAACTCCGGATCTGTTATCACACACTTAACAAGTCAAACCTGCTGATCATCAGGCAGCATATTGTTGAGAGAATACGGATACTATCTGGCGCTAAGAGAAGTCTAGAACGGAGAGAGAGGTGGGTAAGAGAAAACTAACAGTTTCTTTTTGACCCGTCTCGACTTTTCGAAGACCTTCCAGTTACTGTCGCCCACCCGCCCAAACCAGAGGAAGTCGAATTATTTCGGAGAGAAGTCTACTAAGTGCAGAATGCCCACCCATCACTACCGAGGAGGTAAATGAAGTATTAAGAGCTATGAAGAACTATTCCGCTCCGGGACCAGATGGTATCAAGACCTTCTAGTGGAAGAAGTTTCCTTTAACCCATCAGAATTTGGCCCGTATTTTCACCTCATATTTAAAATCGGAAGAGCCGGTTTCGGAGTGGTTGGTGAAAGGGCGCACAGTCCTCCTGTCGAAAGTGAGCAACTTAACTGACCCGAAGAATTACAAGCCAATTACTTGTTTGATCAAACTGTATAAGATATTCACAGTTACACTAGTCGTCCAATAAGATGACCTCCGGGAAGACGACCCGCTTAACATAACGACGGGCGAACGCTCAATGAAACGACGGCGGAGGCCGTACCTCTATCCCCTCCACTTTCTACTTTGCAATGCACACGACCTAATGTTTCACTTAACACATAAGTTCGCTCTACACCGCACACACTCTCAGCGCAGAATAGTGAGGACCCCTCACGCCGCCGTCTTGCCGGACGGTGAAAGTCCCGCGTTCGTCGTCTGATTGGACGGATAGTGTATCAATGATAGGATTGTTCGTGCAATCGGACCTGTTTGGCAAGAAATGTATGAACAACGCGGCTCAAAGAAAGGCGTAGCAGAATGTCACGAGAACCTGCTCATCGATAGATGTGTCTGCAAAGATGCAGCATCCTACCAGCGTGACCTACCAATGGCCTGGATTGATTACCGGAAAGCTTTCGATTCGACCTCCCATTAAGTAATCATATGTCCTTTGAAAAGCTTAAAGGTTCATCCGGAATATCTCTAACACTTCGCCATTCCCAGAGGTACTTTTGCGGCAAACCTGTAGATCGAAAGTAGAAGGCCACTCTTGTATTTTACATGCATGATCTTAAGATATATGCTAAAAACAAAGAGAACTACATCTAGCTCTAGGGATTGTCGAACGGTAGACTAAGGAAATAGGAAATAGGTTATGCACATGAAAAAAAGCATGAATCTTAAGTATTCCGTTCTACGACTCCATATCTTACGCCGTCAAGCTGATCGCGGAATATTGAGTCTTGAATGTTTTCGCAACAGGATTATTCTGAGTACAGCGCATAGAGTCGCAAATGGAAGAGACCCTCTTCTTAAAATGGTCAGAAAGCACGAAGAAGTGGACAAAGGAACGTTTCTGTATAAAGCAGTGGAGGAGTCTGTTGAAACACTCGGACTTAACTCCAGTATCAGGGATGAGCAAAATGCATGAAATCTTATCTATCTCGAGTACTAACTCCTGAAAGCCCAGATTAAAAAAGCACAGGAGAAAAACTTACGTGAATAGCTCCTCGATAAGAGCATGCATGGCATCTGCCACAGAAATATGGAGGATCAGTCCATATCGCGTGAGCTAACTTTTGCTTTCCTTAAATCACCCGGATTGAAGTCTGGCACGGATTGTTTCATTTTGGCATGTCAAGACAGTGTCATTTCCACCTAAACGTACCGCCGCCACACCCCGAGCATCTAGCACACATAATATCTAGTTGCCCAACTCATGGGGGAACGACGTATATCCAAAGGCACAATGCGGCACTGAGAGTACTTTATTTCCATCTCGGTCACTCTTACGGCTTTAACCTTAATGTCGCTCGTCTAAATGCTCCTAGGGACGATTCAAAAATTAGAAGTGCCGCATGCACTGAAACTTTATATTCTCAACAATTTTTTCTGTTGCACACAAGAGGCCTGACATAGTTCTCCTTGACTTCGAGAAGCGAACCACGTTCGTTATTGAATTTTCGGCAACAGCTGACAAAAACATCATAGCCAAGGAGATTGAAAAGAAAGAAAGGTACAGAGACTTTATAAGGGAGTTGCGACCATTTTACCCCGAATATGCTGTTAAACTAATCGTTCTTATCATCGGGGCTCTTGGAGGTGCCAAAATTTCACTGGTTAATATCCTGGAAAGCATCCCTGAGTGTCAATGTAATGCTAAGACACTTGCGGGAAAAATGCAAAAGGCGTTCGTCCTTGGTTCGCTGCGTGTCCTCAGGGTGCACGAGACTTTTGCCGGATCGTCCTATTGATTCCATCACAGACTTATTCCATCACCACTTATCTCACGGTCTTGTGACGTGGTTATGGATGAAATTTTACCGCGATTTCGCTGGAATCGGGTGCAGTTTTTCAGAATAG
>NC_046659.1:52533968-52567853 GCF_010883055.1 Belonocnema kinseyi | reverse complement strand
ATATATTTGTTTGTTTTTTTGTTTTTTGAAGAAGAAATTTCCTACAAACTTCACGATTTCATGTTTCATGTATTCTACAGAAATATTTTAGATATCACTAAGAATATTGCAATTTTCCAACTTTTTTGTTACAATCTCAAGTTCTTGTGATACGATAAAAAATGTTTACAATTTATACTTATAAGCTGATGTAAGGTGAAAAGATATAGGTTTAAAATGGGCCCAAGAACATTGAAGAATGTTGATTATTTCGGAAGTTATTGAACATTTAAGAAAATATTGAAATTGACACTGTTTTTACAACATCTACTTAAAAAATAGAAAAATTTGCTTCACCCTTGGCTCATTTTATAGAGAATTTCAAAAGAAATCCACCCTTTCAAGAGAAATTTATTTAGGTCTGGCGTATTTATAATTCAGAGAACTTAGACATCAAAAAAGTTTCTCAATGTTTAAGCCGTGGTATAAGGCATTTAAATGCTAAAAAGTGTTAATTTTTTTTGGTAATCTATCTGAATGATTAGAAATGACCAGGTAAAGGTTAAAATGTATGCTACTAGTAGAAAGCTGCCTTTAAATTCGTTGAAACTGCCTTTTAGAACGGTATTTTGCTTCTTTCACAGTTCTTTACAAAATTTCGCAGAAGAAAAATCTTCGGATGGCCGTTCTTATGCCATTAAACTATCCTTAACGGAAAATAAAAAAGATAAAAGACCGTTTTTTGTTGTTGCGAAAAAAGCGTAACTGTTTTATTAGGATGTCAGAAAATGAGGTAATCCGATCAGTCAATTTTGCTCTATCAAGGAATTTTTTTTATTCTTGCATCAAATTTGAATGTTAATAAAAAAGTTTTAATTTAAAAAATGAGTTTTCTAAATATTATAAATGATCATAACTTTCTAAATCTTCAATAAAATATATCAATATTATAACTTTGTCGATTCGCTTCATCTATATAACTTTCAATTCTTTACAGAGGTTACTAATGTCTTTCTGAAAGTAGTAGTTCCCTAGTTTGGATGAGGTGATATTACTTTTAACAAGTCATCCTAGCACTTATGATAAATTATCTTCAAAAATGTGAAATTTCTTTTACAGTATAAGTCCGATAACTTTCGCACTTCGAGGCTCTAGGGGCGGAAAAATCAAGGAATTGCGGACTTATCGGATGCCCCCTCTAGTAGCACGATATTAGGCGTGCGCATGCGTAAATCAAGTGCGCAAATCATTAACAAAATAGCACACGTAGTGGGAGAACCACAATTGGTGTGCGTGCCGTACGTGTGATGACGTTTTAAGGGGAGTGTACTCTTATCGGATGGCAAGTTATCGGATTTCTACTGCACGTACGTCATTGGTCATTTTTTCCGCGAAAAAAATAAAAACTTTTTAGCGTTTAAACGTATTGTCCATGGTTTAAACATTTGTTTTTAATTGATAAAAAGTTGCAAAATTATCTTTACATAAAGTAAAAGAAAATATGTTGTTGAGAGAACATTTACAAAAATTTTGGGCAACCCTAATAAATGCACAATATATACATATACATTTATTAATTTATTTATTCCTTGTTATTTTATTTTTATTTTTTTTTAATTAAAAAAAAAAAAACAGGTTTCTGCTGACAATAAACCGACAATAAAAACCGAGAAACCATCTGCATCTAAAGTATCTAAAATGAGACATAAGGAGTCAATGACTGAAGCAGTTGAGCGAATGGCAGGTCAGTACTATTTTATTTACAGCTAATAATTTGTTCGTTCCACACGGACAATTTTGAAGTTGGAACATCGAAAACCCGCTTAACCCCTATTCATTTTTTGTTATTATCCTGCAGAAAAATGTATATAAATAATTTATTAAGAACTTTCTGCTAATACGTCGTAAGTATATTAGCATTTTTTAAGCATCTAATGCTCATTTTAAAGTAAATGTACACTAATACAGACAACCTTCTCAATAATCCCGCGATCGGTCTTGTAGGGGAATAACTTTTCTCGGAATGGGGTTCCCCCCACACTGTCACGCTCTCGAGCGCGTACGAATTACGGAAGCCGTTTCTCAATAGTACCGCGTTGGCATTAGTGCCTCGTTCATGAGTAAAAGTCTAAATTGGTCTAACCTTCGCGTGGTATTATTTACATTGTTTGAAATGATCCATTTTTGAATTGTTGCGAAAAGGTCCCCGCACGTTTCTTATGGAAATTCGGTTAAATTGGGCCAATATGATATATTTTCCTGTAATTTTATACTCGGAGATATTTTTTATTGTAAAATTTGATATCATACTATTTCTTTTCATATCAGTTCGATGTCAATCTCACTTTTCACATAAACTTGATACTCTCAACATCTAAACATTTTTTTTTTAATCTGAAAAAATAGAAAAGCGTTTTTCTCGCTTAAAGAAACATATCTACTCGATACAGTTACCAAAAAATAAAAACAAGTTTTTTGTTAACGATCTAAATATATATGTGTATGAACCGAATGGTTACACACACGCACACACACACACATATATAACCATTCGGTTCGGTTTTCATTCCTCTAGAATCAAACCGAAGTGCCTATGACAAAGCCACCGAACGCGTCCTCGGGTTGCGGATAGAGGGTCCCTGTACCAAGGGCTTCTGCTGAATATGGTTACAAAAATAAATAGGCAGTCGCGGACAATTGTCCAGGGGTGGTCCCGAAGGAATTAACCTCCAAGCGGAGGTGTGAAAACATTCACCTTAATATCGCTCCTCTAAATGCTCCTAGGCAAATTGAGTCAATTGTCGAGAATGGGAAGTGCCGTATATACTGGAACTTTATATTCTCGACAATTGTTTCTGTTGCTCACTCGAGGCCTGACATGGTGTTTCTTGACTTCGCGAAGCGAACCATGTTCGTTATCGAATTTTCGGCACCAGCTGACAAAAACATCATAGCCAAGGAGAATGAAAAGAAAGAGAGGTATCGAGACCTTATAAGGGAGTTGCAACGATTGTACCCGGAATATTCTGTTAAACTGATCGTCCTTATCATCGGCGCTCTTGGACGTGCCAAGCTTTCACTTGCTAATAGCCTAAAAAGCATCCCTGCGTGTCAACAATATGCTAGAACACTTGCGGGAAAAATGCAAAAGGCGGTTGTCCTTGGGTCGCTCCGTGTTCTTAGGGTCCACGAGGCTTTTGCTGGATCGTCGAATTGATTCCTTTACAGACTAACCACCTATCTCACGGTTGTGAGACGTGGTTATGGCTGAAATTTTACCGCGATTTCGCTGGAAGCGGGTGCTAATCTGAAAAATTGCACCCGCTTCCAACTGAGGGAAGCTGAACTTCGTAGACTTCTCTCCAAAATACTTCGACCTCCTCTGGTTTGGGTGGGTGTTTGACAGTAACTGGAGGGTCTTGGAAGAGTCGAGATGGGTTAGAGAGAAACTGCTGATTCTCTCTGACCCACCTCTCCCTCCGCTCTAGACTTCTCTTAGCGTCAGATAGTATCCGTATTCTCTCAACAATGTGCTGCCTGATGGTCAGCAGCTTTGACTTGTTAAGTGTGTGATAACGGGTCCGGAGTTCGCGCGCGAACTTTCGAACCTTGGCGGTAAAATTCCTGCCAGATGTGATATAGTCAAACACACATTGAGTGCGGGACGCGTAATGTCTTGCCCAGCCTATCTTTATGGCAAGTTGATGCATTCGTCTATTGGTCTTATGATCAGCCGTTGGTTTTGTTTTACGGTTCGCATCGGCCCAGACATATTGGACAAAGTCTGGCTTTTACCCTATCATTGACGGACTGGGTTGCAGTCAAGTACACGATGGGAGCACCTACAGCTCAAGGTGGGTTCCGAACCACCAGAACCTCAGTAAAGGTACATTGAAAAATTTCTAGAGCCATGGCCGCCTGATCCGTTTCCAATTGTATTGCATACTATTGCGTAATATATACGATTTAGTACTCGCGCATGGCGTTTCTTTCGAACCGAGAGTCTCAATCGTATTTCGCCCTACTCTCTGGGAAACTGCGTGGGCCAACAGTTCTAGGAAGGCCAAGAACGGGGGGACCGAATTTGAGAGTTTGGTTTATTATTGCACCATTAAGCCATTTTTCCTTTCGGGGTAAGCGTGACTCACTCGGCGAGGAAGGAATGAATGTGAAGTTCAAATTCGGGTCTCATTTACACATACTAACGATTCTTTTCGCGTGCTGTCTCTAAGCACACTGCCATTTACTTTACCTTTATACACTTGTTTCTTTAGTCGTTCATCTTTCATTCTTTCAAAATTCTCAAACCATCTTAAAGCATTTATTTTAAATTTGTGAACTAGTGTCGCATGTAGCCACATTCTTTGAGGATTGACTCATTACTCACTTTTTCAGTTAGAGTTCTTCCTCATACACTCAAAGAAATTTCCTCTGTGTCAAAAGGATGTTTCTTGACACAAATGGAACTTTTCCTTAAACTTAAGATTAAGTGGGTTTTCATTAGTCTCAATCAGAATCTTTGTGCGGCAAATTTGTATTGGTATTTATTTATGAAAAGTTCCTAGAGCCAAATAGCCCTATGTGGAACATGTGATACATTTTACAATGAAAATGTGACTGCGATCTATTTGACGATTGAAATAAAAAATATGTATTTAACAAGACTAAAGAAATAAACTGTAAAACGCATAATTACCTTGTCCAATTAGGAGAGGAATAATATAAATACTTAAAAGCAGATCAATGCATGCACATATTCATATATAGTTTTGCTTGAAGGATTTAAATGTTACCAATGTGCGATGTCGAGGGTAGGATTTAATGTGTTGAATAAGTAACCGAAAAGGAGTTTTCTAATGTGATATTGTGAAGATGCACTACTAATTGTTATAGGACCTTTGAATTTTAAGCGTGCTGTGTTCCTGAATTTTTAGTACTGTTTTCCTTTCATGAAGTTTGGAATGTGTTGGTTGATCTGTTGATCTTTATAAATAAAATGGAAGATGCAAATGTTATCCTTTTGCGACAAACTTCACTTAATGTTGCAGTCAAATAATTCCGTTTGTGAAAATAAGATTTTCGCGTGGTTCGAAACCAAACAGGCAAGGGGACGAAGCTTCTGTTTCAAGATGTACGTTAATTTTATTCTTATCCTTTTTTGATAGGTCTACGTCTGGCTACCGTACATCGCAGTCGGTATAAGTATAGAATTATGTATTGCCCTTTTATCTCTACTTGATATATTTTTATTTCAGATAATATACCCTGTTCTACGGATAACCTTTTTTCCCTCGTTTATACGTCTATCGAACTCTCCAGCTATCTTTTCTTCACTAGTGAATAGACTACCAAGATATATGTATTTTTAAATTGTTCTACTCTCTCATTATTTAGCTCAATTTTGCACATTATTTTCTCAGCTTTCCCTTCAAACACGATAATTTTTAAATATTTTATTAACGTTAGTTTTGTGGCCCACGTTTTTCATGTTTGTATTCAGTTTGTTCAACATTCCTTGCAAGTCTTTGATTGACTCTGTTATAACAACCTTATCATCTGCGAAAGAAAAGCCACGTAACATTATTGTCCCAAGATTCACGTCTTCTGCGTCAAAGAGAGCTAGTTTAGAGACTTTTTCATAAATATAATAAATAGTCATGAGAAAATAACGCATCTTTGTCTTACACATTGCATAATATCGAACTAGTCACTCAGTTTCCCATGAAGCCTTACCCTGGCTTTGCTACCAGCATATATTGCTTGTAGGAACCATACATCAGTGTCTCTAGAACGTGGTATTTTTCGGCCCCCAGCACATACCCATCTGAGAGAAAGCCATGCAAACGTCGCTTGTCGGTGAATCGGCTTTGTTACATATTGTGAAGACCAGCTTCGTGTAAAGCCGAAAATTCCCAGCATGAACGCAAGCTTGTACAACTTAACGAATCTAGCTGCTCCTCAAACTTATTCCGGTTTTGAAATTTTGAATTACCTTAGAATCATTAGACTTATAGCGAAGAGGAAAATTCATTTAGTCACATTTTTAGTACAAAATTAATTTTCAACACATAAAAACGATTTTTCGAAAAAAGAGACTAAAAAAAACACATTCATAAATATAATATTATATAATTTTCAACAAAAGAAATGAATTTTCAACTAAAACAGATGGATTTAAAAACAAGACGAATAATTTGCTACCAAAGAAAATGAATTTTGAACCTCAAAGGTAATTTTTTAAGGACAAAATATCAACAAAATTTTTCAATTTTCCACTTTAGAAACGAATTTTAAACTAAAAGAATAAGTATTCAACAAAAAATAGACTTGTAAGATGTGTGGTTGTAAGACTGCGAAAGTGTTTTGGTATGTGTATAGCTGGATATTGTGAAATTTTGTGTGTTTGTGCGTGCGCGCGCGAGCGTGTGTGTATGTGTGTCATTAGAAACCTTAGAGTGGGTATAAAGACGAGTTAGGTCTACCGAGGAATATGCGGATATCGGTACTGACCTACGATCCATATTTATTCTTTCAATTTGTTAGTAAATTATTATCCAGTTATTTTAAAATGAGTCTTGTGTTTCTTGGCCCTTTCCTGATGCGAAGCCGTAGACTGGATTGAAATAATTAAACTGAAAAGTATTCAGAAGTAGGATTCAGTTCGAATTTCGATGGTTTGACGGTTCGCGACCTAAGTTTGGTAATTATTGTCCATGAACTCTCTGAAGGGTTAGAGCATTCTGGCAACATAGAGAACCAGAGGGAAAAAACACTAGAATAAATCTGGAACACTGCATGGTGATTGAGTTGGAGATGGTTTTAATTCTTCTAGGGTGCATTACAGCGGGTAATAAGGCAGTACTCATAGAACGACTCTTGGAGAAGAGTCCAGAAGGATTTTGGATACGCGACTTCGAGGGAGATCAGAAGGAAAATTCCATTCATGAAACCGAAACAAGTAAAAATGTCGGAACATGATGAAATTGAATTAATTAGGAAGCACAATGATAAGTTATTAGAAGAATTGGCAGTCACTAAGAAGAAATTCGAGGAGCTGAGGAGTCACAGTAAAAAGGACTAAGGATGAAGAACGTTGACGAGTCCTAGAAGAAGTTTCTGCTAAGCGAGGAGCAATTAAGAATCAGCTGCAAAGCATGAGGCGAGAAATCGATACAATGAAGTTATCATTATTATCATGAACCGAAAGTTTAAATTATATCCCTTCATAGGAGAGACAAGGCCTAGGATTGTCTCGAGTCAACCTATCATTTATTGGCAAACTTTTAAACACATTCGATGGTTCTGAGGGAAACTTGGAACGATGGGAGAGACAGGTGCGTCTGCTAAGAACAGTCTATGAGCTCGAAGATGACACAAGAATTTTGATCGGCTCAAGAATAAAGGCCAAATAAAGTTCTTCTACGGAAGAAATTGGAAGATAGGGTCTGGACGTAGTTGTGCTGCACTTGTGGCAACTTGGTTTACATACCCACAAAATGTGACCAAGAGCCTAGAAAACGGGGTGATTGTTATGAGTGTAGGGTGGAGGACCACAGGATCAAGCAGTGTCCTAAAAGAAAGAAAAGATCACATCAGGATGTGGCGAACATCGATCTAGCGACGGACGAGGATAATTTTCACCAAATTGTTGACATCTAGTTTTAAGGTCATGATGAAGTGTATAATCTGACCTTTCGTGTACTAAAAGATAGGAAGAGATTAATACTGATGTTAATACAGAAGTAGAGTTGAATGTCCAGAATCAATTGAAGTATTTATTCCGATGCAAGTATTTATATCAAGAAAAACTTAAGAAACCGAAAACTAAGGTCGATTTAAGCTTTCTTTAAGAGATCATCAACCATTCCGCTTTTTTCCTCGTCGTTTATCCTATTCTGACTACTCCTATACTCTCTTCTTTGCTCCCTCCTATACCCTTTACCATCACTATTCTTTCCTCTAGCGGTCTAGCCTCTAGCCTGCTTACCTAATATTCGGCGTCGTCAGCTGCAGTTTCTTCCAGATTCTTGCATTTCCGTGTTCCGCGCGTTCTTCTGATCATTTTCAGAGTTTCGATTTCTTTTTGAAGTATGAAATCATACTTTTGGCCAGTGTTAAGTAAACGAATTCCACTTTTATTGTATTGCATACATTTTCAAACCTATGCCAAAGATCCTCAAAACATACTTATTTTTCTAAAACTTTCCGAACACTACATCTGGTAAATATTACAAAAAATCTAGGTAAATTACCTAGAAACTGGGATATGAGCCAGCTAGTTAGCCCTACTAGCCATGTAAATGTTGGTCGTATTAGATGTCTGGTAACCTATACCACATTTTTTGTAATTCTCACTGGATATAGTTTAACTTGACTGTCTTGTGTGTTTAAATAGACAGTGTGTTGTTTCATATTTTACTAGGCTGTCTAGTGCGGCTAACAAAGATCCTTGTTACTCTATTTAGACATTTTTCTCCGTGGACATCATGGTAGGCTTCCTGAGTACATATTCACGACTCCGCGAGGCAGTTTGCTACATGTGATTTTATTATCTCTTGTTTCCTCTCTTTTAACGATGTTGCTTCTATTTGTAATGAACGATTTGTTTCTCGATTCATGAGTCGAATCGATGAAGATGAGAATGCTGGCAAAGGGGAGATTTCTATTCACACACGAGATGGATTACGAAGACCGCCATTAGAAGTTACATATCTGACAAAGATATTCTCTAATTGCAATCGATAGATTTGTAACGAAATCGCTGCTATGGAAGAGGATCCCACATGCTTAAGACTTGAATGTCTTAATGCAGACTAAAAATAACACTTGTCTTATCTGAAATGCCGCTAAAATTACATCCCGAAAAATATATGATTACGTCCACATCATTTAAATGATAAAGGTTTAATTCTGCAGCCATTTTTACATGGCTTACATTTCATTAACAGACCATACGCCATTATAGGTCCACTGCTGCAAACCTTGTTACAAGGCTTCGTAAGTTAGCTTCAAATCATACTAGACTTGCTGACAAAAACTGAATTTGCATATCTTTGTCTGGTGACCAAAGAACAGTTTCGAGAATTGTTCACTTTTTGTAATAGAATACTCTTGAATGTGGTTACAAGTATGTGGAAAAGAGGGATTTTCAGATGTTTTTATGTAAATTACGTCTAGGTCTGTCGGATGCTTTTCTCAAAGTCATGTTACTGATTTCGCCAATCAATTATATAATCTGAAATCACAAAATCCTCGTGTGTATTGATGGATCATATTTTTACACTCATAAGAGCAGTAACTTCACGGCCCTATGACAGTAATATTGTGTTCACAAAGGACGGCATTTAGTCAAACCTGTATTAATAGTTGCACTTGTTCGTGACGAGGACATTCAAGGGCCGTATTTTTTCTGACAGCCGCAATAATGATGCTACTATATCAAAACATGATTTCGTAAGAGACGACGACAGAGGAAGAAGACAGTTCAAAGAAGACGATATTATCATTGTTAATAGGGAATACCGCGATGTCACTAATTTTGTGGCGCGTTTGGGTATTACGTGCAAAATTCCAGCTCTTCGTCCACCACATCATCATCAACTTACAACAGAAGATGCTAATGAATCGCGCTTAAATAGATAGCCTAAACGATCCTCTTAGGCTTTGTCACTACAAAGTCTAGGTGGATCGTTTAGGCTAAGAACGGACACATCGAATCGATTTTCAAATTCTTCCAGCAAGTAGTACAGATATAACACGTTCCTAACCTAGGCGATTTTTGTTGGATAGCTGGAGCTATAATTAACAGATGCCATCCTTTAATTATCCTGGAAAGAGCTGATGCCGAAATGGCCAGTGAACTATTTACAAAACCTAAGGAACCGAAGGTCGTACAAGGTCTGTTTGAGACAGAAAACCTTAAGACAAGGAACGCCCAACTATGGGTTCAATTTAGATGTGGGCCAATTATTAGATTTACCAGTCCTGACACTTGAATTCTTAAAAAAAACTCACAGTTTGAGTTTATGAAGTTAAACTCGCACCTTCCTACGTGCAAGATAAACTGCAAAGAGATAATGACGAAGAATTCCATATTTAGATCTGGATTGCTTATATACCGAACGGTGATAATGACATGGAAGACGGTATCGTTGACGACGAAGGACTTACTCCTATAGAAGGATTCTATCGTACATGCCTGTCATGTGCTCGAACTGTTGGAACTTGTGCACATATAAGCAGTGTATTACGATTCATGGTATATGCTCGCCATCAAGAAAGAATTCGTTATCCGTCACAACAAATCATTCAGGCCATAAATGACGCAGGAAATGGATTACAAGCAAGAGATATTCAGTTGTCGGAAATTGTTGAAGTATAGTTGCGTATCCTAACTGGATTCGCTAGATATTGACAACATGTTGGTCAACTCTTGAGTTTATTTTCTGGATATTGTATAAATTTTGATCATGTTCATTAGCTAGAATCGACAACATCCTGATCAAGTCTTGTCATTACTTTATGGATATCGACTAAGTCCTTGACATGACTTGCCTTAATTGGCTAGATAAGTTAGGAAATTAAAAGTGTCGGTAAGGTAGAAATCTGGTCACGAGACCAACTCATCATATGGCCCTATTCCACAAAAAAGTGTGTAGGGACGTCTGTTAATTGACTTGGTTGAAAACTCGTGGTTTTGTTTCGGATTGAAAATTAATTTTTTCAACTTTAAAATTAACTAAGAACTAAAATTTTCAGTTAAAAAATGTATTTATAGATATTTTAGGTATTCATTAGATATATATTTGAGATATTTATGCAAGATTTCAGTAGCTATAAATACATTTTTTAACTGAAGTTATTAGTTCTTAAGTTTGAAGTTAAAAAACTCAATTTTTAATCCGGAACAAAAACACGAGTTTTCAACCAAATCAATTAATTTTTGAATAAAATAGATGGATATATATTACCTACAGTAAATTATATTTTCCTCTTCATAATAAGTCTAATGGTTCTTCGGTAATTTGTGATTTCGAAAGCGGAATAAATTTAAGGAGCAGCTAAATCGTCATTCGTTAAGTCGGGCAGAGCTCGAGGTCGGGCTCGCCCATTTTCGGCTTCACACGATGCTGGTATACGCAAAGTGTAGGAGAGCCAACAAATGGACACCCTACGTTTGCATGTATTTTCCCGCAGATGGATTGTTAAACGCTTTTTCTAGGTCAACAAAGGAAAAGGAAATTTTTTTCCCTCACTTTCTAACTTTGTTCTGTTATCTGTCTTAAGCTATCAACAGGGGCGTAACACGCTATGATAAATAATCATCTGATTCCTACTTTCATTCTAACCCACAACAACAGGTGAGAAACAAATGCATGCTCTTTAAGATGCTGATGTGCTCTCTTATTTATGACCAAAACTACACCTTGGCTATCCCTTTTTCTTTTGTTTTAGGTAGACATAAAATATTCAACTTCCGTACGTGCATAGTTTCTCGCAACTATTTTACATTAAGATCATTTACATCTTTAGCATTCCCAACACTCAATCTCCATTCATCGCCTGAAACTTGATCTTTATCTTTACCGGCTACATGCCTTTCTCCAATCAAAGTTTCAGTCCATTCCGATTTTATTTTATTGTTTGTATTATTCAACGCTTATAGTTTACGCCTAACTACCATCTTTATGTTATAAATTTATTTTGAGAGTCGAAGTCATGTAAAAATTAAGTAGTTGTAGAGTGGAGAGTCTAGTTATAATGCCAGTCCCACCAAACTTCGGTTAATGAAAGGGGAGTGTGGGGACAGAACTAGGACCGAGAAAGTCATAGTTGGTTGAGGGTTTATACTGAAACGGTCACCAGCCTTCAGCTGTGTAGTATTAGATGAGAGTTAACATATCCGTATCTGCCCAATCCTCGTCTTCGTCTAGGTACGAAACCAAAAACTTATACACACCATCGTATACCCTCCAAAGAGATATCGCAAAAATAGTACGAAACTCAATGCCACTTGAACACTCAACAACCTCCAAAACAATCAATACCTTTCAATGTTCGTCGGCTTATCTTGAAGTGATCTTTCTAATTTGTAAATATATGAAACATCTAACCATAAAGTTTCTTTAAAATTCCCTTAAATTATATATTTATTCCATTTTTAATTTTATTTTCCTTTATATAAGATTTTTCACATTTTTCCAACTTCAAGTTTTTGCACTGTGATAGGAAATTTGTTTACATGGATAGATAAACATTCAGTTTTCAGCCTGCTGGCCTTCGAAAATTGGCTTGCTAATTCTTCTACTTTTTACCGAATTTTCTTTAAAATAATCCTTGAAAACTTAACAGCCATCTAAACATTATCCATCAGACTGCTTACTCTTATCGCCTTGCCTTTCTGGCTTCGCTACACCTCGCACGCATGTACTTACTTTCTCGCTTTGCCTCTCATTATCAAAACTGCCTCCGCGGCTAATATCTAATACTTATCTATCATTTACAATATTTACATTTTACGCATAATTACTTCCTCCCCTATTTACAATCTTTACTTCTCAAAGTTTTTTGCGTCCTTCCTGTTCTCTATCTTACCAAAAAAAAAATCCTCACTCCTGCGAGTGCCCTTTTTCCACCCTATCAAGCATAAATACCTCCTTAGAGAGCCAGAACCTATTAAAATTCTGAATGCACCCACATCTCATCCTTTCTATAACTCCTGACTTCCTTTCTCACATAAATGTTGAGCTCTCTCTGTTGGCATAATCCACTCATAGTTTCTGTTAAAGCTTGACGCTCTTATTCTCTCCTTCTCTGCTTAACCATCTTCATATACCTTCCTTTCTTCCTTCCTCGTGCATCCTTCTCCCTTCATCCATCTATAGTCTATTTGTGCTTAAATACCATTCCCTTCCATCCATCGCCCCCTCCCCCTGTTCTCCTTCTCCCACCAACACTCTAACCAGCTGACTTTCCTCCTCTTCCAAAATTTACGCATATTTACACACTCGACTTCCCGTTATAATCCCTAAAATCGTTCTCCCCGCCTCCCTCCTGATCATATAATTTTTACATCGGGCGCTCGACATGGAACTTTGAAACGCATGTACTAAAATGAATAGAAATTTGTTCCGACTGACTCAAGGGAAAATGAATGTTTTTGACATTGTTCTTATTTTATTTTAAGTGGCACGGAGGTTCAAATTGCTAATTCTCATTATGTACGAAGACTTTTTTAATGTTTTTTTTTTTTATTATTGTGAGATCGCTGCTTAACTCTCTTCTGACTGAAGATGCCATGCTTGCTGTTCGCTAACCAACGTTGGAAATGGGTTTCAAAAAAATACGAACAACAGTTTTATGAGAACAAGTACAATTACCTTTTGAGATTTATTATTTTCTTTTTTCATTCAAGATACACGTCTCTTTTTCCTTACAAACTTTGTAACTTCTACTTATTTCTACCACCTCTATCCCTTTTAATTAGAAATGGGAAAGGCTCATAAACCCTGGATTAAGATATCTTAATGGAGAGGAAAGGAAAAACTAAAACATATACCTTTTACTCGTAGTTCACCCTTTTCTGCCTTCACCGTCTGTATGCCTAAACGGTTCACTTTTCGCACCTTCGTCCGTTGGTCTTTCCGTCACTTTAAATTTTCCTTTTTTCTTAACCACTTCTGTTTCCCAAAAATTGTCTTGAAATGGCAACTTGCTCCTTTATACTCCCGATGCCGTTTACTATCCTTGATCAAGCGCCACTTTAAGCTTTATTAGAGGAATAAATCCTGTTACTTATCGGCAAATATTCTTTTTTTTTATGTATATGTCCGTCTCGTATTAAGTTAAATTCTGTCACCGTTACACTAAGGTAAAACCGTCGTATGCTAAGAGAAGAAACACTTGATACACGGGGCCAAAAAACAGACGGGCAAGGGAAAAGCAGCGAAGTGCTTTTCCTTCAAACTTCTTGTCAAGACATGAAAGAATGAGGGACTGAAATTAATTGGTGGCACTCATCCTGGCTCGTCAGTTTGTACTGCCCATAAGAGTTGGGTATTTTGGTTGACAAAGGGATTCTCATATTTGATGGACGGCAAGACCGCCGGAACAGAAAACTGATTAATTCGGAATTTGTCGACTACGAATTTTTCTCCAACATCGAGACTTGTTACTAAGTGCAGTGGTTGAAAATTACCTTTCAAAAATTAATGTTCGCTTAGAGAAATAATTTAAGTTCATTTTGACATATAATCAATTCCTATTTATACTTAACTAGAATTTCAAGGATAGTCTTAGTGTTGATCATTTTAAGAAAATTTAATGCGTCCAGATAACGGGTTGAAGTCATGTTTTGACATGGTCGTTATATACCAGAGAAGAGTCTACAGGAGGAGGGGATAGGGCGATCGCACCGTGCAGTTGCGTTGAAATGCTTACTTGTATATATATTATACATGTATGCATTCGTTGCAGCGTGCAAACCACATGTATGAGTCCCATCACTTTCACGTGCATTCCTTTTGTCCTTCTGTTCTGTCTGTTCCTTCCCTTTGTTTCCTATTTCCTGTCTTATTATTCTAAACATGATTGGTTTATATCTATGTAAACATAGTAAAGATTAGTCCTTTACTTACCCACTCAACATTTTGTTCCTTGAGTTTCACGTGTTGCTCGATAGCACTTGTGTCACAGGATGCTCGAGTTACGAGTTAATAAAAATAAAAGTAATTATTCTTATTCCACGGGGACTCGTAACAAATTTAAAGGAAAAAAAAACGAGTTTTCGATTTATTCAAACACCAAATTCTGGCTTTCAGTCCAGTGTAGGAAACAGTCAGGGCCGCTTGAACAGCTTCAAATTGGAATGCATGCTATTGCAAAACATACCTGACTCAGTACTCTCGCTTTGCGGCCCTTCCAATACGGCTGTCGCAACCGTTCTCGCTCTGCGCCCCTGAGAAACTGCAGGAGTCAGCAGTTCTAGGAAGGCTGAAAACGGGGTGACTGAAAGCGAGAGCTTGGTGTGTTTTATTATTTAGGGCATGATGCATTATGGAAAAAAATTTAATAAAATTAATGTCCATCAACGGCGTTCACGATTTTCGAGCATACCATTGACCATAGTATTGCGATATTTCGGCGACTAAAACAATAATTTTGGTATTAAAATATTCGGAAAAGAATACACTATTCAGATATACAAGATAATTGTATCATTTTTAAGTTTAAAAGGTTTAACGAGAGTATAATCTTTAGAAGCGATCCTCACCTTGACTATCAACAACATGTGATACTGAGGCAAATGCTTTCATGTCGAGTAGTACACGAAACTCCTGTTGGCGCCAGTCTCAGAAAATATTTTATCACACTTATGAGTATTGTATAAAACGTACACACCATAGAACTTCGGAAGTTTCTGTTAAAACATGGAACTTCCATAAGGTTCCATTGGCTCTTATATAGTTTTGAATTTCCAATAGGCCTCGACTTACCAAAGCGTGATTTTTGAAAAAATGGCTCGTATACACTTTTGAATTTCCACCCTTCATCTATATCCTATTTACAACCTCATTTTCCTTCCAACTCCACGCCTCCACATCATAAAGTAAGACACTCATCACTAGCGACTCGAACAATTTCATTCTCCTTCCAAAATCATCTGCAAACAATTTCTTCCCTGCCCCATTCCTCCGAAACAGGAAAATCAAGTACACAAACTCTTTCACCTTCTTCACCTCCTTTCCCTTATACTTTCACTAAGTTCCCTTATCCCTTCCACCTCCTTTCTTGAACACCATAAACTTGGACCTTTCCAATTTCAGTTCTAACGTATTCTTATCCAGATATCTTCTCAGTCTCTACATTATCCCCTTTAAGGCCTCCTTGCCCTTTGCTGGTAGCACTGTCATCTGTATATGCGAGTGATCATATCCTAACCATCCTTCCCCAACTCCTGCTACCAGTCTGGCCGCTCGTTTACTTTCCATATCCGCGATTAAAATCTCAAAAAGCGTTAGGCTTTTTGTCCCTATTCCCTTATCCATCTCGAAACTCTAAAAAATTCCTTCCCCTGTCACCCTATCTTTCGCCTTTTCATATACCTCCCTTGAACACTCAAGCAGGCCTCTTTCCACTCCAGTCTCCTTCATCGTCTGTTACAACCATCCATATCCACCCAAGGAAACGCGCCTTCGAGATCCACAAATAACGCGATCACTTTTGATCTGTTCTTCGCTAATTCTCTATCCACCATGTGCTGCAGAACGTAGATATAATCGATTGTGCTCCTACCCGACCTAAAGCCTGCCTGCATTTCGAGCAATATTCCTTTCCTCTCGAAATCCTTCCTCACCCTCTTTGCTAACAGCAAGGGGTGTACTTTGTAGGCTGTATCTATTAGCTTAATTCCTGTAAAATTTCCCTGCCTATCCCTATTCCCTTTCTTATACAGTGGCACTATTAACCAGTCCCCTGCAACGACTGTAAGTTAGCGTTAGGTCGCCAGTGGACTAAGTGAAGCTTGCGGCGCAGATCGCGCTGGGAGACTTTTCAGCCTGTTTTTACATGGCAGGAATAGGCAAAACTAGTAAATTTAAAGTATTTTTCAACTCAAGAAACAAAATTAAACTTATAATTATACTAAATTTTATTATTGATTTCCAAATACGTGTATCAAATTTATATAAACTAGTTTTGTAAAAAATAAGCTTCAAAAAAGCATGGTGAAACAAGAAATTTATTTTATAAAAAATAATAAGACATAACAATGTCAGATGTTTGTATAAATTAGTAATTCATTAGCAACAGTAGCCCTGCTACAATAACAGATGATTTATTGGAATAAACGAATTAATCTTTTTATGAAAGAATTTAAAAAATAAAGACATCGTTTCACTTTAAGATAACATGTTCCATATTTCTCATAAAAATACATACAGTTTTTATTAAATTTTTTATATTTACACGAAAGAATTTAAAAAAATAAAAGTATAGTTTCAATTAAATATAAAATGTTCAATATTGTTTATTAAACTACTGTGTTTGATTGGTTTTTCATACTTCTACGGAAGAGTTTTATAAAATACAGTGTTTATATAATTTTTTTTTCTACGCCAGATATTTTTTAATGAAGATATTGTTTGAGTTTTAGGTGAAATGTTCCATATTTATTATTCAGGGTAGCCGCTGGCCCGGGAAATCTGAAAAACCGGGAAATGACAGTGAATTTATTTTTTGACCGTGAATTTTACAAATGTTTAGAGAAAAAAAGTTCTCTCCAAGTTGAATTTCAACAGTTTTTTAAATCACCAATTGACTTTAATCTTTTTCAATCATGACATCATTCAGTTTATAATGTGTAATCCGAAAATCTTCTACTTTAAAAATGTTCTATTTTAAGTTTTAAATTTTAATTTAAAGAATTTTAATATGCAGTCTTGAATATTTGCATATTTAATTAAATAATTTTTTAAAATAAATCTGTGCTTTAAGTATTAAAAGGAAACAATAATTTATTTTAAAAAAAAGATCGATTCGAACTCGGTTCAAAATTGAGGAATTTCCACATTTTCACGTTAAAAATTTAATGTTTTCAATTCGAAAACCTTAGTCATTTAAAAAATATAAGCTTTCTCATTTAAAATTTATCAATTAATGATTAGTGACAAATTAATTTGTCACTAATCATTCCTATGCTTGCCATATAAATATAGGCTAGAAAGACTCCCAGCGCCGTCTGGCCTCCACGCTTCACTTGATCGTACTAGTGAACTAACTTCGATGCAGGGGGCTGCTATTAACCCCTCTCTCTACGCTCCTGGGACTCTCTCACCCCTTCATAATTTCTTCACTACCTCTTTCAGCCTCTTCCTAAACTATTGTGCACTATAGAGTCACGCTTCATTCTCTACCCCTTCCAGCGCTGCTGTCTTTGACCTTCTTAAATTGCTTATCCCCACTCTACGCTTGCTAAACCTATTTATTTTCTTTCACACGTACGTCTCTGTCTTAACACTTGCCAACTCCTGTTCCAGATATTTCTCCTTTTCCTTATTTTGCTTCCTTTTCCTTTTGCTTATCCCCACTCTACGCTTGCTAAACCTATTTATTTTCTTTCACACGTACGTCTCTGTCTTAACACTTGCCAACTCCTCTTCCAGATATTTCTCCTTTTCCTGTTTTTTTTATACATCAATCAAAACCCATTCCTCATTTCTATGTACTCCCTTTTCGTAGTTCCCTTTTTCCACTTTTTGTACTTCTTCACCTTTCTTTTAGCTTTTTACATTTCCTATCACACGACGGACTCAACATTCCCTTCTTCTTTCTAAATATCTTCTTTTGCACTCAACCTTTCACTTTCTCTTGTAAATACTCCCATATCTATTTCACCGACTCCTCTTCAAAACGTATCTTGCCTAACTACTCCTGATATTTCTTTATGGCCTTCCTTGTCCAGCTCACTCTCTTTCCATCGTTACTTCCCCACCCTGCTTTTCGCCCCGGCCCCCTCTGTCCACAACTCTAATGGCTGATGGTCTGATTCTGTCTTCCCTTCCACTACGAATCTCTCCGTCTCCGCTTGTTGCTCAATCTACTATTATTTTAAGTGATGAAAAAATTTTATTTTTTAGCTCCAGCAGTATATTCAATATTAGTGTTCCATTGAATCTAAAATAAGTAAAGAAACAATTAAAACTGAGTCTTTATTTAATTCACAGTGGAGAAATTGGGAGCAGATAAACGTACACACATAACGCCGTCTATAGTTACGTCCGAAGGAAATCTAAATCAGCCTTGCATCAAAATGAACATTGAACTCTGTATCACGGGAACTGAAGGCGTTTTACCAAATATATACGTAAATCAATGTCCTACCAATCCTCACGAAATTAATATTGCTATGGAACCGACGATGCAGCAGGAGAATGCAATGAAAACAGAAGTTGAGAAAAATGTAGGAATCAGTTCTACAATCCCACAATTGATCATCCCTTCTGTCTCACAATTGACCACCTCAGCTACTGTCTCGCCATTTACGACTACTCCTTCTGTTAAAAAAATGACCGCTTCTTCTATTAAAAATGAGGTCATAATGATAGATTTATGTGATGATAATAATTTTTCTTCTTTTAAAAATGGAGATCTTGCCGAACTAAATAGTCATGAAACTAATTGTGAAATATTGGGTATCACGGAATGTAAATTAGAAACTAAATATGATATATTTGAACAAACTCACATCGTAGAATCTGAGACGGATATAGAAATAGTGGAGGTGCTGAAAAAAGATAAGAAAAAGAAGAATAAAGAAAAGAAGAAAAGGAAGAAAGAGAAAAAGAGAAAAGATGGTAAAAGGGATGAAAAGAGAAGAGAGAATATGGAAAATATAGAGGAAATGAAGGAGAAGAAAATAAAGATTTCAAAAAATATGGATGGAGAAACTTATTCAAATTTTAAATCAACGATTGTTGGCGATGTAGAAAAGAAACATGAAGGCATGCAAAACGCTAAACTTTCACCTCTAAGCATGAGGATTGAAACTCAAACGTCACAAAACAATCCACCTCCAAATTCAACAAAATGCAAAACGGTCGGCTATGAATGTAAAGAGAGGAACATTAAACAATTCCAACTAGAAATTGGCATTGAACAACGAGAAATGCCGAAGTGTCAAGCACTATACCAAAAAATCGTTTCGTGGGATCCTCAAACATTTGCGGTATGTTTCATGATATTTATAAATTTACAAGTATCTTGTACAGTATAATGTAGGGTAAGGAGAGGCAGCGCCGATCGATGGGACAACGATGACTGCTTATGACATCGCGATTATTTAACAATTTTAACTATACGTTGCATTAAATAATATTATTTTATTATAGAGATATTGTTACTTACTAAAATCTTAAAAATTGACGTTGTAACAAATAAAACAATATCACATTATGTAATTATAATAATTAGAAGTAATTCAAGTTCAAAATATATATTAAATATCATAGATATTTGAGGTCTGACCAGGGGGGCAAGCCCGACGAAAATAATAGTTTACAAGTGCTTAGGTGATACGCATCTCATAAGTTTCGTCGATAAATGATCGGTAACGTAAAATAGCCACTTATCGTGTGGGTTAGGGATCGTCCATAAATTACGTAACGCGTTTTTCTTTTGTTTGAATAAAGACGAGCATGAAATTGATGTGAAGTTGAGAAAGACACAACGATATAAACAAAAGAAAAAAGTGTTACGTAATATATGGACGATCCCTTACGTGGAAGAAACTATTAAATATTATGATTCTCAATCCAGTCGGTATGCAGGTGTCTTGTATTGGTACGGTTTCTGGATATCTACAAAGGTAATTTTTCCCGTACATAAAATACCACGGAAGTAAACCATAATATTTTCCCATCTTTAGACGTTTTGATTTTCATAAGAAACCGCGGTCGGTTTTGCCCATCGGTGGGGGACAAAGCAGACGAAATACAGCTTGTTAGAAATAATTAAATTACCAAATAATTGAAAAAGGCAAAATGAGACATTGCTTATAATAAGGCTTTACAATCGGTCCGAATTCTGAATTATTTCAACAATCAGAAAATTTGTAGACAAAAATGATAAAATACGTAAACATACGTCACTGCTCACTTGAGTCCCCTATTTTTACAAACTATGTCCTCTATTATTGGGAAAAGTTATTTTTGAAAAAAATATAGGCTTTAATCCCTGATGGTCAGAAGGTAGAATACATTTTAATTTTTCCTTGCAGGGTTGGTATTCTAATCCATTTAGCCTGAAAGAAGAAGAATTTAAACCAGTTTCAAAATCATATGAAAGCTACGAAAATTATTGCAGCGTATTTCTACCACTTGTCATGCTGGAAATTTTTCATTCTATCAAAAATGCTTACGTGAATGTGAAGAGAAGTTTATCGTAAGTGCAAAATGCATATCTGTAAAACCTTTCATGATATAAAATGTTTAAATAATTAGGTTGATGGTGTCAAAATGAATCCATTACAATATTCTATAACAGATTTGCAGAT
Source organism: Belonocnema kinseyi (assembly GCF_010883055.1). Classification (NCBI taxonomy): domain Eukaryota; kingdom Metazoa; phylum Arthropoda; class Insecta; order Hymenoptera; family Cynipidae; genus Belonocnema; species Belonocnema kinseyi. Next base: position 52,546,825 of record NC_046659.1, on the reverse strand, counting down.
TGTGAAATTGTGCTAGGATCAGTTAAAAAAGAATTTATAAATGAAGAGTTTGCAGACATGTTGAAATTCCAGATTAAAATCACCAGCAAAACACCAGCCTATAAATTTCCTAAACTTGGAGATCTGCTGCAGCTAGAAATGAGGATACCACAAGTCGAAACTCCCACAATTCTCTTTGCTTACGTTTTATTTCATCAATATTTGAGCTTGCAGAAAGGTAAAGTTAAGAATCAATGAAATTGTGAAAAAATCAGGGCCCAGTTCGGATCGCGAAAAAAAAATAATGAAGTTTAATTCTTGAAAACTACCTGAAACTTACCAAAAATATCTTTAAATTTATCGAAAATTTCTGTAATTCATTTATTGCTTTTATATAAAAAAACAAGGATTTACAAAGCTTAGGTTATATATGTGAGGCTGGGGCGTGAAGCTTCCTCTTTGACCAAATCGATGATCATCCCTCTTAAAACTGAGTCTTTCTAGTTGGTATCCTTAGCTCATTAACAGACCAAAAATTACGAAATTAAAAATAAATTTATTTTGCAATGTGCTATTTGAGAATAAAATTTTTGTAATCTAAAAGTTTTTATAAGAAGTACTGATCACCATGGGATATATTTTCAAGATTTGATAATATAAATTTTTTTTAATTTTCAGAGTAGAGTGGAGGAAAAATGAAATTTTCATGTTTTAAATCGATGAACAACATCAAAAGTGTGTCAAAATCATCTTTTAGCATAGAAAAAAATGTGCACTGTGCTCGCAAATTTGAGCGCGCCAGGGTGCGCGACTGTTGGTTCTCGCGCTTCGCTCTCGATAATATGTTCATCTCGCGCTCGATTTTTCTGCATACTCCTTAAAACTAAAAGTGAAAATATCGACAACAGTAATTTGCTGATTGTGAATTCGCTTTTGTTTAAGCTCCTTCGGCTTTAACGAAAATATTCTCATCACGTATCTCGTGCTTCGTACTCGAGTTTATCCCTGAAATTTTATATGAGTCCCATAAATGTATATTATTATAATTCGTAACTTGCGTTGGTATTAAAACAGATGAAGTTTCATTGTCCCGTTAAAAAAATGCGCATTCCTTAAAAAAAATGTTGTTATTAAACGTTTTATTGAAATTTTACACATACGGTCTACTAAGCAGCCTTACCGTTTTTAAACTTCTAAATTATGTATAATGATATAATTCGGTTCGGTTTTGATTCCTCTAGGACAGTGATCGGCAAACTACTGCCGCGCGGCAGCCATAGCTGCCACGGCGGGTCGACTCAAAATCTCGTGGCAGTACGTGCTGCCGCCAAAAAGCTCCAGGCTGCCACAGCTGCTTCCTTTGTTGAGCAGTTGGCGTTAAAGGGATTAAAATTCGAAACAAAAAATTAGCTTTCTGAAACCTAGAAATTCAAAATCTTTGATTTCTTGCGATCAAAGGGAATCTAAAAAGCGTCTTGAAATACTAAAAATCAATGCATTATAACCCTTTTGTTTTAAAATTGAGTTCTCATTATATTCCATCAAATCATTGATTTTTAACTTCCCAAGTATAAGTTCAGATGTATTTAATCGAAAAAAGTCACAGATTTCGAATCCCAGACTTATAAATCGCTAATATGAGAATTTAAAGCAAAATTCATTTGTAACTTTTTTTTCACTTTGAGTATTCCTTCTGACAATGAAGCCCTGCCGAGGAAAAACAACCCATCTCAGGAAAAACGTAGCATCGATGAAAAAAGCGCGGCAGGCGAAAAAAATTTCTTAGGTCAAACCTGCTCTTACCTGAAAAGTGGGCAAAAAGTTTTCCGATCACTCCTCAAGGATCAAACCGAGGGGCCTATGACAAAGCCACCAAACGCGTCTTCGGGTCACGGATAGATGGTCCCTGTACCAAGGGTTTCTGCTGAATATGGTTACAAAAATAAATAGGCAGTCGCGGGCAATTGTCCAGGGGTGGTCCCGAAGGAATTAACCCCCAATCGGAGGTGTGAAAACCGTCCCGAAAGCTGAATGGCACCTGGGTGAGGTGTCTAGAACGGTGATTCTGGGATACCGGGCGACATCTCAGCGTACGCAGCCTTATCCCTGCATGCGGAGCTCTACACGGATGGACGAACCCCTTTCCCTAGCTTCTCGTGAGAACAACAATGACAATACCAAACATAGTTGTAGTAATTGCGGTTCAAGACAACAGAACACGCAGGGCTCCCGACAATGGGCCGGCCAACAATGCCGACCACTCTAAAGCTGGGGGAGCCAATGAGAATGGATTCAATGCGATGGATTGGCGGAATCTCGGGACTTTTAGGTGGACGGAGCAACAGAATCACGCCTTGTGAGAGTGCTACAATGCGAGTGTGGCCCCTGAACGGGATTACATGGCACGGCTGCATGCTGCGTGGTGCAAGAAACACCCGGAGCTATCGCACTTTTCGCAAAAACGTCTGCGAAATCATGCCGAACTATTCCAAAAAAGGGGCTATGGAAGCGGAACGCCTACTCTACCACAGCTAGAACAATCCTGCAACAAAGAAAGAGAGGCGACACTAAGACCATACGCGGGCAGGCATCCAATAGAGGAAGAGCGATGCTTTATGGCCCGGAGAAACATCAACACCAAGGTTTCTCTCAAGCCTAAAGATCTGGCGGAAATGGATGACGAGCTTCGTGGACATTTTTCCGAAGAACCCGAACTCTGCGCTATCAGTTATTGTGTGTATAATTCAGCGAGAGCTTTGGCCTATTCGTACCGTAAAACAAAACCAAGGGTTGATTATAAGACCAAAAGACGAATGCATCAACTTGCCATAAAGATAGGTTGGACAAGGCAGTACGCATCCCGCATTCATGTGTGATTGACTACATCGCATCTGGCAGGAAGTTTACCTCCAAGGTTCGAAAGTTCGCGCGGGAACTACGGACCCGTTATCACACACTTAATAAGTCAAAGCTGCTGACCAACAGGCAGCATATTTTTGACAGAATACGGATACTATCTGACGCTAAGAGAAGTCTGGAGCGGAGGGAGAGGTGTGTCAGAGAAAATCAACTGTTTCTCTCTGACCCATCTCGATTGGGCCTTTCGAACTATCGGCGAGGGACAAAGTATCTGCAACGAACATGCTTGCCGTCCCGGTAGTACTCTATTCATTTGGATTTGGAGTTGTTCCATGGACGAAGAACGAGCTCAGATCCCCTGATGTCGGGACAAGAAAGGTTATGCACATAAACAAAAGCATGCATCTTAAATCTTCTGTTCCGCGACTGTACATCTCACGCCGTCAAGGTGGTCGCGGAATATTGAGTCTTGAATGTCTTCACAACGGGATTATTCTGGGTACAGCACATAGAGTCGCAAATGGAAGAGACCCTCTTCTTAAAATGGTCAGGAATCACGAAGTAGTGGGCAAAGGAGCGTTTCTGTACAAAGCAGCGGAGGAGGCTGCTGAAACACTCGGACTCAACTTCAGTATTAGGGGTGAGCAAAATGCATCAAATCTTATCTATCTCGAGTACTCACTCCTGAAAGCCCGGTTTAAGAAAGCAAAAGAGAAAAACTTTCGTGAACAGCTCCTCAATAAGAGGATGCACGGTATCTTTCACAGAAATGTGGAGGATCAGTCAATGTCGTGTGAGATAACGCTAGCTTTCCTTAAATCGCTTGGATTGAAGTCTGGTACGGACAGTTTCATTTTGGCATGCTAAGACGGTGTCATTTTCACCTTAACATACCGTCGACACCAGCTGACAAAAACATCGTAGCCAAGGCGAATGAAAAGAAAGAGAGCTGTAAAGACCTTATAAGGGAGTTTCAACGATTGTACCCGGAATATTCTGTTAAACTAATCGTCCTTATCATCGGCGCTCTTGGAGGTGCCAAGCTTTCACTTGCTAATAGCCTAAAGAGCATCCCTGCGTGTCAACAATATGCTAGAACACTTGCGGGAAAAATGCAGAAGGCGGTTGTCCTTGGGTCGCTCCGTGTTCTCAGGGTGCACGAAACTTTTGCCGGATCGTCGTATTGATTTCATTACAGACTGTAACCACCTATCTCACGGTCGTAAGACGTGGTTGTGGCTGAAATTTTACCGCGATTTCGCTGGGAGCGGGTGTAATTTTTCAGATTAGCACCCGTTTCCGGCGAAATCCTGCGGTTGTCCTTATGACAAATTTTTAATTATATATACTTATGTGTGTGTGTGTGTTTGTGTGTGTGTGTGTCTTTGGAACATGCATTATTATATTTGAGAATACTTAAAATACTGTGAAAATGTTGCATGAAAAAATGTAACTTTTGGATTTTCCATTATTTTTTATGCTGTCAAAATTTAGTTTTGGATTTATCAAGAAAATTCAAAAACTTGTCATGATAATCTTGTAGGGCATTTAAAAAGCAATATTCTTCTTCTCTTCACTTTTTTTCATATTGTGCGTTACTTGGCATAGAATGTTCATTTTCTTGTTTTTTTTTTTTGTAATTTTGTAAATGCTATAACTCTGGTAATTTTTGATTTTTTGAAAAAAGTCACGAGTATAAATTGTTCGACTTTTTGAATACTATGAGTAAACGTACAGAGAATGCTTGACTTTTGATAAAAGTGGTCTCAACAATATTCAGAATGTGCCCACTTTTTGAATTTTTATCCAAAATGGCTGGCTAACGAACCTGACCTTTAGTTTAGGAAATTAAACGAGTGTACCAAAGGGCTATCTAATTGAATAATTTTTTCAAAAGTTATCGTGTTCAAAGACATACATACATACAGATATACAGACATATTCGTAAATACCTGTTTTTCGGATTCAGAGGGTCTCAAAACGTGGATATTTGACAAAAACTGGGGGGGGGGGGGTCAAATTTTACACAAATCTAATACCTTCTCTACCGAGAATGTAAAAATCACGCGAAATAGAAAACGTAAGTTAAATCCTCATCACTCCTGATTAAGACCATGGAAAAACAAGTCGATTTTTTAATTGATTAAAACTCTACAAATAACTTTCAAAGTGTTTGAAGGTTTATTAAAAGTGCCTGAGTGCGAGGAAGAAAGAACTCAATGGGCTTTGCACAGTTCGCGTTATCATTTCTGAACAACCACTTCAATTTTAACCACGTTTTTTGGCAAAATGAAATGTTATTGTCTGAATATTTCTAACAATTGAGATGACGGATGCAACAACAAATTTTTATGGTATATTCTGAATATATAAGCGATGACTATAAGCAACACACTTTTTAAAAAAAAAACTAAAATGTTTATTTTCGTTTAATAACAAATTGATTCCGAACGAAAACCACGTTTTGTCAACTTCGAGCAGCGGCGCAATCATCGAAAAAATGTTATTTGAAATAACTTATAGTGAGAAAGTTGTTCATTAGACTTTGAGAGAGTTTTTCTGCAAATTTAAAGAAAATTGTGGAAATGGCGGCGAGTTGAAGTCTGCTGCTGCTGCTGCATTTTGTTGTTCTTAACCGTTGCTGCTTTGTGGCTCGGGAACAAAGGCCAATAAATGGAGCATTGCAGCGGCAGCGTGTGTTGACTTCAACTCGCTGCCATTTCCACAGTTTTCGACCGATTTTCTTCAAATTTTCAGAAAAGCTTTCTCAAAGCCTAGTGAACAACTTTCTCGCTATAAGTTATTTCAACTAACATTTTTTCGATAACCGTCCCACTGCTAGAAGTGATGGGAATTTAAAAAAAGTTTTCATTGTTTATCTTGAGTAATAATAATTAATTGAAAAAGTTTCATGGGAAAAATGTTTCGGCTACGTCAACCTGAAGACGAAGGTTTATTTTGTTTTACGTTTCGGCCCCTTTTTTTATCGATAGATTTTCCCGGGTGGACAATACTTTTGCGCGGTTTCGAGCGCTTGTCAAATTGTTGCATCCGTTACCTCAATTATCGACAGGCATTAACCTACAGTACTTGAAACTGCAAAAAAAAAACGATTTTCGAAAAAAGTTGACACTCTAGAAAGTTGTAGATTTTAAGCCACAAATATGTTCTTTATATTAAACTTATAGAAACAGTTTTCAAACACATTAAATAAGCCAGGAATTCAGAAAATATTAAATTCCAAATATCGTATTCTCAAATCACTAATTGCAAAATTAATTATTTTTTACATTTTGCAATTTTTACCTGCTTATTGACAAATGTTCTCTTCTGAAAGTTGGACAATGCTTGCTGACTTCAAGTGTCTAAGGCTCTGAAATCTGATTTTTTCAGTGTCAATATAGAATTGAAGCCAAGTGATGCTTCTACAAGTCTAGCTTAGGGCAAATTATATTTCATAAACAGCTTGTACATTTCTGTACAATAAAAAAAAGGAAATTTGATGAAAAAAGGAGATACAGTAATGAAAACTGATAGTCAAGCAAATCCAATATTTGAAGTGTAGAAGTAAGAAAAGGCTTTATTAAAATAGTTATGAAATTTTTTCATTTTTAGGTGTTTTTGGAAAAATCTTTATATGACCGTTTATTTTAAATAGAGAATAAATAACAGTGGAACACGCCACAAACAATTAAAAAATTGAAGTTAGTTTTATTAATTTGCTGAAAATTCAGCAATTTCGTTATAAAGTGAATCTTTTTGGTGGAAAATTAAACTGTTTTATTGAAAATACGTTTTTGGAGATTAAAAATGATATTTTCAGGTGGAATTTGCATCTTTTTAGTTAAAAATCACAACTGATTAAAAATTAATCTGGTTCATCCTTTTTCATTGAACATACAACAACTTGTAGTTGAAAGTGGAACTACTATGTTAAACATTCTTTTTTTGCTTTGTTTACTTGATGATCCATCATTTTAGTTGAAAAATATTTTTTTTCGTAATTGAACCATATATATATTTTTCATATTCCATTAAATTTATCATTTATTTAATTCAAATAATTTTCAATTCGTTAAAATTTTATTTAGTTTTCATAAATTAATAAGTAAATTATATGTAATCGTTTATTATTGTTTTTAATAAATGTATATACATGTATACAGTGGGATATAGGCACAAATTCGGACTAAGCTATTGGGACATTGTAAAATTTAGTCGGGAAGAAATCGGAAAGGTTCAGAACGAAATAAACGCTGTGGGACAGTGCAACAAAAGTTCGGAAAGGCATCCGTAACCTTCGGAAAGAGAAAGCGTTCGGAAAGAAACGTTAGAAAAGTTTACATTGAAACGATACTTTCTTTGTGGTCCTTTTCGTTTTTTTTCGCTACGGTGCTTGAGTTCTTGAAATAAGTGTTTCTTCAATTTGATATAAAATTGTTTCATTTTGTAAGTTCTTAATTAGAAATGATATAATTTCAAACAATTTCTAATAAAATTGTTTAATTTTCGAAATTTAGCCTGAAATTATACAATTTGGAACGATTTTATTTAGAAATAATACTATTTGTAAAACTTCTATTTCAATACCTTTTTTGCAAGAGGCGCTAAGAACGATGCAAACTAACAAAATCCGAATCTATGCGTCCAAATTTTCCGAAGCCTGTCTGGGAGTGATGTCTCCTGATACTATTTTGCGTGCCATAATATATTATAAAATTAACCGAATAAATTCACTACTTGGGAAAATCACACAATCATGATTTATTGCAATTAAGAAATTGCGAAACAAAATCTAATCCATGATCCATTGCCATAAATATGTTTTCATAGCGTCCCGTGTGGAAAAGCCCCGCTGAGACCTCTTAGGATGAGGGCCCCCGTCGAGGGCCCATCTCGGTTGCCCTAACGGATAAGCGATTCAAATTTCGAAGTCCAAAGGGTGAATATTTTTTCAACTCCACAAATTTTAAGGTTTCATGAGTTTAGACTTTCAAACAATGCATTTCTGTCAAAATTGGATGACACTTTTTTGAAATTCGAATTCTCACAATATGGATGTTCCATAGGGAACCCCGCAGGGGACCCAGCCCGGTTGCCCTCACGGATCAATGATTCAAATTTCGAAGGCCAAAGGATGAATATTTTTTTACACCACAAATTTTAAGGTTTCATGAGTTCAGACTTACAAGCAATGCATTTCTGTCAAAAATTGGATGCTACCATTAAGCCATTTTCCTTTCGGGGTAGGCGTGACTCACTCGGTGGGGAAGGGAGTAATGTGAGGAAGGGATATAAAATGTTTGGGTTGATCCAGAGTTCTCGTGATATTTATTTAAATAACACGTTCGTTCCGCAACAATGCTGCGACCCAGGTTGCTTATCAATTTCTCTAGCAATCACCCCAAGTGAAGATCCACACAAAGTCGTCATGTAAGGTTCCCCACTTGGGTCCTTCTTATATCTCTTCTAACTAGGGTTTCATTCACACATGAAACTTTTTTGAGAGTTGGATGTTCCATAGGGGCCCCCGCAGAGGTGTCAGCTCGGTTGCCCTTACGGATCAACGATTAAAATTTCAAAGTCCAAAGGACGTATATTTTCTCGACACTACTTATTTGAAGGTGGAATGCGTTCATTTCTTAAAAATAGTGAAGTCATACTTACTGGAGAATTATAAATAATCTGCTTGAAATTACACTAAAAAATAAATAATACTCGCATTAAGAAACTTACTCTCTCAGAAAAATAATTGGCGTACGCGTTCTTTCTAGTTTAAAGGTAAACAATTGACAATCTAATTAGTATATATATATATATATATTTGACTGTTAGTGTCAAGTGACGAATCCATACAGTTAAGGATTTTCAAGAAATGGTTATTAGAATCATTTTTACCACCCACCAAAAACCCTTTACAATGTTTTTCAGCGAATTTTCTGTTTTTTGTCCACTTGCGCCTTATTTCAACACCTAATTTAGGGTTTGATGGTATCCTAGTAACTTTTTTCTTAATCTGCATTACATTTACAATTCAAAAAATTTTTGTATCATAATCATGAACTCCCTTTTAGATTCAGCAATGTAGGCTTTCTTACATATTTTCTTTTAATCCACGTAACATGAACTTTATTTTTTTTAAATGTGTTAAGTTATCTCTATTCTTTCTCGTTATATAAGATTTTAAACCAGAAAAATGCAATTTGACCTGTATTGCGCCTTCACAGGATTCTGTCCCATGGCCAGTTGCTGAAAAGGTCCACACCTTCTTGCAAGATGATTTACTCAGTGCGTGATTCTGATAGGGATTTTTAAAGGGAGCTGCAACTGCATCTGTTTTTTTTTTGTAATTTCTCAGGATTCGAATATTCCATATTTTGCACAATGCGATCCATTGCCAATAAAGCATGTGCAGAATCATACATCTTATCATCGGAAACTACTGCAGTACTTTTAGTTTCTGCACCACGATAGCAAACAGCAGTAAATATCTATATCGGATCATTTGTCCAATGATTAGTTCGAAATGCATCTTTTACCATTAACTCTTCCAATTCTCAGCAAAGTTCTTCTGAATTGTTAAATGATTTGAATTACTCTTATTACTCTTATCTTATATATGAACATTCGCTTTTTCTATCCAGGTTGCTAACTCTTTCACAAAACTGTCAATAGAAGTTATTCTCTTTTCTAAGTCACCTTAGTTCCAAATCGTGAAAACAATATCCTCTTCACCAGTTTTCTCTAAAAGTCCTACAGATTAAAAATTGACGCAATAAATTCAGACATCCTCTTTTAAGGGTTCAATTTTAATCCATTTTGGTCGCAGAATAAAATTTTGTTTTTCTAATCCTTACTTTCGGATTTTTTTTCTGGAAAAGGTTAATTATTTCGCTAATACTTCGCGTTAAATATCTTTTTACTTTGTTATTTCATTCATCATTTTCCTTAATTGAAATTACATCCTTATTATTTGGGCTTTGTCTGGTAGAACGTACGTGATAACTTAATTAATATTCTAATGCTTTTTACTTCAGGACACGTTAAAAGTAAATCTTGCTTCTTATATTCTCTTGGCACCAGCATCAGCAAACTGATATTTTCTTGTGCATTTGTACAGTTTTCAAAGCTTTTTAAAAATTAGATACCCATTCGTCGCAAATAGAGCATTTTTATTTTGGCAATGATAAATTATAAACTTTTAAAAGCTTATTGGTCGTGGATTGTGTAAATGCATGTCTTGGCTCTTTCCTTTTTTTGCAAACATAGTTTTTCAGGACCTTTCTTTGATATTCGATGGATTTCGACAAGGCGTAATTGCCTGTTTGAACATACGCGAAACTTAACAATAATTCGGCGGTACCAATTCTTACAATCACTGTCTCTTCAATTGATTCTTCTTTCTGGGAAAGAAGGTGAATAGTTTCGAAGTCAGGATATTTTTCACATACTCGAATAAATTAATTTAAAAACATTGGCCATTTTATCTAAACGAATAAAACACAACTTAGAAAAACGATGTCGAACACTAATTATTCAATACGATTTTTTTCACTCCAGATATTTTTAAAGATGAAATGTCACTAAATAGTATATTCTATCTTTCCATAATTTAGTTTGTTCTAGTAGTGCATTCAATTGTTTTTATATCTACAACAATTGCCTATACATTATATTTAAAAAAAAGTTAATTTACAGCCCCTCAAAAAAAAGGAATCGCTATTATTCGTAAATCATAAAAGATATTTAATAAATATCTGCTGCGTTTAAACATGTGTGACTTAAAATTACGTCATTATTAGGGATTTAATTTTCGACTACAATTTAAATATGAAATTATTATATATTTTAAATTATTTAGACTTTACAGCCCAAAATGTTTTCAAAACAGCGAATCAGCTCTCTCGTTATATTAGAGAAATATGGAGGTCACTTCCTATTGAATACGCCGTATCTCTTGTCGAAAGTAATTTCGCCGTAGCCCTTTCAGTCACCTTTAATTTAACACAAAAAGACAAATTAAATATCTTTTATGGTTTACGAATAATCGCGATTCCTTCTTTGTTGAACAGACTGTAAAAAAATAAGTTTTTTTACAGAAAGAATAGCTTAGCGAAAATGAAACACAGGATATCTTCATAATATTACAATAATTCTAAAAAAAAATGGAAGGTGCCCTTGTTGAGAAAATTGACTTTTTAGTTTTTTCGAAAAATGTGCGCCATTTTGGCAATTTTTAACTTTTTAAAATTTTCTTTGTTGATTTTAACATAGTTTATTTATCCCTAAGAGTTCTTGCAAAGAAACTAAAATTACGTTAATTGTTTCCCAAGATACAACATTTTTTGAAAAAAACTTGAATTTTTACATAATTCACCTGAATATTTATGTAGCCCTAAATTTGTAAAAAAAATTTTTTGACCAAAAATAAAAATTACGTGTCATATTTTGTGACATCACCAGATTCAGACTGCCCGATTTCATATGAAATTGGTCAATACTGTGTAAGTGGTTATTTTAATGCTGATCAAAACAACTTTCCTTGCGACAAGAAAGTGGCCTGGCGCCGCCAAGCTTTTCAAATAATTACCCTAGTTCCCGTCAGGCCTCGACTACACCACTATTTTTGAAGATTTAATACGATAAGTTTTAAATGTGCAATTTGTAACCTTTTAATATCATGCAACATCAAATTATAAAATTATTATCAGACATTTAAAAAAATTGTATAATATTGAACCTTAATTTTAAGAATTTAATTCTTAAGTCTTAATTCTGAATTGTTAATTTTTAAGTTAAAGCTTTTTGGTTTTGAATTCTGTGTACATTTTAAAATAAAATCAGTTCCAAATTAATCAATTTTGTCTCAAAACAATACGGGAATTCTAAATGAAAATTCTTTAGACTGATATAACTTAAAAACGAAAGCTTCATGTCTTCTATAAGTTTTGGAATTTTAAATTTAAAAAAGATTTCCCTATTATCAAACAAAAAAAAAAAATATATATATAATTAAATGTTTGTCATAAGGACAACCGCAGGATTTCGCCGAGAGCGCATGCTAACCTGAAAAACTGCACCCGATCCCAGCGAAATCGCGGTAAAATTTCAGTAATAACCACGTCTCATAACCATGAGATATGTGGTTACAGTCTGTAACGGAATCAATACGACGATCCGGCAAAAGTCCCGTGTACCCTGAGGACACGGAACGACCCAAGGACGACCGCTTTCTGCATTTTTCCCGCAAGTGTGAATGATTCCGGTACCGGGATATTCGGATCGGTTTTGATTCCTCTAGAATCAAACCGAAGGGCCTATGACAAAGCCACCGAACGCGTCCTCGGGTTGCGGATAGAGGGCCCCTGTACCAAGGGTTTCTGCTGAATATGGTTACAAAAATAAATAGGCAGTCGCGGACAATTGTCCAGGGGTGGTCCCGAAGGAATTAACCCCCAAACGGAGGGGTGAAAACCGTGCCGAAAGCTGAATGGCACCTGGGTGAGGTGTCTAGAACGGTGACTCTGGGATACCGGGCGACCTCTCAGAGTTCGCAGCCTTATCCTTGCATGCGGGGCTCTACAAGGATGAACGAACCCCTTTCCCTAGCTTCTCGTGAGAACAACAATGACAACACCAGACATAGTTGTAGTAAGTGCGGTTCAAAACAACAGAGCGCGCAGGGCTCCCGACAATGGGTCGGCCAACAATGCCGACCAATCTAGAGCTGGGGGAGCCAATGAAAATGGATTCAATGCGATGGATCGGCGGGATCTCGCGACCTTTGGGTGGACGGAGCAACTGAATTACGACTTTGCTAGAGTGCTACGATGCGAGTGTGTCCCGTGAACGGGGTTACATGGTACGGCTGCATGCTCTGTGGTGCGAGAAACACCCGGAGCTATCGCACTTTTCGGAGCAACGTCTGCGAAACCATGCTGAACTACTCCGTAAAAGAGGCTATGTAAGCGGAACGCCTACTCTACCACAGCTAGAACAAGCCGGCAACAAAGAAAGAG
>NC_046659.1:52532158-52533868 GCF_010883055.1 Belonocnema kinseyi | reverse complement strand
ACTACAGGCCAATAACTTGTCTGAACACGCTTTATAAGATATTCACAGCTATCCTAAATGATAGGATTGTTCGGGCAATTGAACCTGTGGGGCAAGAAATGTTATGAACACCGGGGCTCAAAGAAAGGCGTAGCCGGATGTCGGGATAACCTGCTCGTCGATAGATGTGTCTGCAAAGATGCAGCATTCTACCAGCGTGACCTATCGATGGCCTGGATTGATTATCGGAAAGCTTTCGATTCTACATCCCGTAGACTTATCATCTGTCTTTTGGAAATCTTAAAGGTTCATCCGCAAATAGTTGGTTGCATAGAGAGATTGATGCCGCTTTGGAAAACCAGATTTACTATCTTATCTGGAAAAAATCGTGTGATAACTAACAAGGTCACGTTTCAGAGAGGTGTCTTTCAGGGCGACACCATGAGCCCACTCTTCTTTTGCCTAACATTATTGTCACTATCTCTAGCACTGCGCCATTCCGACGGGTACTTGTGCGGCAAACCTGCAGATCGAAACTACAAGGTCACTCGTGTATTTTACATGGACGATCTTAAGATCTATGCTAAAAACAGAGAGAAACTGCATCTAGCTCTGGGGATTGTCGAACGATATACTAAGGAAATTGGAATGGAATTTGGGTTAGACAAATGCGCCAAGGTTTACTTATACATATCTGGGCGTCCCACTGTCGGCGAGGAACAAAGTATCTGCAACGAACATGCTTGCTGTCCCGGTAGTACTCTATTCATTTGGAGTAGTTCCATGGATGAAGAACAAGCTCAGATCTCTTGATATCGGGACAAGAAAGGTTATGCACATGAACAAAAGCATGCATCTTAAGTCTTCCGTTCCGCGACTGCACATCTCACGCCGTCAAGGGGTCGCGGAATATTGAGTCTTGAATGTCTTCACAACAGGATTATTCTGGGTACAGCACATAGAGTTGCAAATGGAAGAAACCCTCTTCTTAAAATGGTCAGGAATCATGAAGAAGTGGGCAACGGAGCATTTCTGTACAAAGCAGCGTAGGAGGCTGCTGAAACACTCGGACTTGACTTCAGTATTAGGGATGAGCAAAATGCATCAAATCTAATCTATCTCGAGTACTCACTCCTGAAAGCCCGGGTTAAGAAAGCACAAGAGAAAAACTTTCGTCAACAGCTCCTCGATAAGAGGATGCACGGTATCTTCCACAGAAATGTGAAGGATCAGTCAATGTCTTGTGTGCTAAAGTTTGCTTTCCTTAAATCGCCCGAATTGAATTCTGGTACAGAGGGTTTCATTTTTGCATGCCAAGACGGTGTCATTTCCACCTTAACATACCGTCGCCACATTTTGAGCCAAGACATTCCTGATGATAGCTGCAGGGCGTGCCATGCACACCCCGTGCATTTAGCTCAGATACTATCTAGTTGTCCAACACACGCGGGAACGACCTACTTTCAAAGGCACAATGCGGCACTAAGAGTACTTTATTACCATCTCTGTCACTCCTACGGCATTCACCTTAATATCTGTCCTCTAAATGCTCCTAGGGAAATTGAGTCAATTGTCGAGAATGGGAAGTGTCGCATATACTGGAACTTTATATTCTCGAAAATTGTTTCAATTGCTTACTCGAGGCCTGACATGGTTCTTCTTGACTTCGAGAAGCGAACCATGTTCGTTATCGAATTTTCGGCACCAGCTGACAAAAACATCATAGCCAAG
>NC_046659.1:52522229-52532058 GCF_010883055.1 Belonocnema kinseyi | reverse complement strand
AAAATTTAGGCGTTGTTATAGCCATTTTTGTCTTATGGGGTTTAACATGTAAAATTCTTCCAATTTTTACTTCTTCGATTTTGATCAGGAAATTATAAGTCAGTTTATTTGAAATTTTATATGCAAAAAAATTTGACCCTTGGTCGGTCCTCTCATTGTGCACCGTATTTGCTGGGTCCCAAAATACGGCCACTGACAATGAGTAGAAAGTCAGAATATAATAATAAGTTAATAAGTCTATAACTGTGCTCTGGGTGGAACCTGTAGCTGGTGTTGGGACTTCCCTATTTTAAATCAAGAACCTTTAAAGCCCCAGAGCAACAGCTCCCTTAATTAATGAATATCATAATTTTTTAAACCTAGATAGAAGTATTAAAATCTTGACTTTCAAATCGAACAGAAGATAAGAATAAATGTGAGAAAGATAAAAATATGATCTGCGAAATACGCAGAAAGATTACAATATTACACTTATAATTCTTTTCATACATATGTAATGAATGAGCGCTCGCTAAATCATTTGAATTTTTTTATTTGTGAGTGCCGAACCCGAACCGTTTTTGTTCGGCCCTATTTTGTTTCAATTAATTTCAACATTTTCACCCCGCTCTTTTTTTGAATTATGTAACACTTTAATCAGCATTGTTCATTCTTTTAGTCTTTAAATTTATAGTTTATGTCCAAAAGTGTAAGAAAATTGAATTTTTTATTTGGAAAAGTGTTCTGAATTAAAAAAAAAACATCTTAAAAAGTAGAAATTTGAAATTATCCATAGAATCGATAACCTGAAAATGTTGAATTGTTTACAATCTGTATTCGTTTATAGTTTAAATTTTTTATATTTATAATATATAGATCGATCGACAGAAGAAGATTATCTACAGGGACTATACACCGTAGTAACGAAAGAACTTGACTTAATTGCATACAAAAGTAAAATTATTAAACTACGAATTGTATTGAACCTGCATTATTTCATGCAATTATCAAATGCGATGGATTATTTGCGAAATTCACCACTCATGCCTATCATGATAAAACCTGAACTCGAAAAATTTAATTTGCTCTTCAGTAGTTGTACGACAACATTAGTATCAAAGGTTCTGGAGTGTTTGAAGAATATTTGTTTCCATCTGAAAAAAAACTATATTTAACTGTTGATAATCTTATTTTAAAGGACAAATTGGACGGAAAACAATTAAATGCTGTGATGAAAATTATTGAAGTTGCTGCAAGACGTGAGCCCAAAATTGTTCTCATCGAAGGTCCTCCAGGTATATTATTAATTTGTATTATTTCACTAAACATTACAACGTCTCCAGAAACCAATTAATAATGCATAACTTTTTAACAACAGGTACAGGAAAAACACAGGTAATTGTAAATATAATTTTACAATTATTAAATGATGAAGTAAAAATACAGGACGAAGTGCCAATGAAGATCATGGTTTGCGCAAGTACAGAACCAGCAGTCGATGAAATCGTCCTGCGAATTTCATCAATTCTGCAAACTTTAAAACGCACGTATTTTTTAATTTTTCAAATTTTATAATGTAATGTTTAAATGTTCCTGGCTTGAGTTTCTTTCTTACAGGTAAAACTGTTAAGATGACTAGATTGGGTGAGTTTGAGCAAATGGATTCTAAAACACGAAAGTTTTCATTAAAGGAAATGTCTGAGCAGTATCTCCAGCAGAAATTTCACAACTTTTGTAGTAAGGAAATTGAATTTCCTCGGGATCAAGAGGTAGTGATATTGTATTCTTAATTCTATGATTTTCAAGTAACTCTGCACTGCTTGCTCATGAAGCAAATATGTGATTTTTTCCGCAAGGAAAAATATTATTTAATGGCTAAATAATTTTATTTAAATTAATCATTTCTTTCAACATTACAGGTTTTATTTAAAGGCACTTCTAATATTGGGCGACAGATTTTTTTACACAGCGACTATTTTTAATCCATACATTATATTTAAATTATGAAAATAATGAAAAAAAAAACGGATTTTAAAAAAATTATAAAAGTGAAAAAAGTGTTTATCATAATACAGTCGGGCTTCTCAATTGGAGGGTTTTCAATAAGAGCGCTTGCCCTAATCTGTGGTTGAGCAGTAACCCCATTACTGTGCTTGTTTTAAATGCCATCGAATTCGTTTTAAGGCTTCTCAAGTAGAGCGGTCGGCGAAGTTTGATTATTAATAATTTTCTCGTTTTTGTAACACGACGATTTAAAAAATAAAGATAAAATGACTGCATTGCTGTTCATTTATCGATCCATGCAATCTTTTTTATCAATAGCTAGTTTCGATTGTAGTTTATTTAAAAAAATTTTAATGTTTTGATTACAATTTTTTTAGAAACAATAAAGTCATATAAAATATATTTAAAAGATTATTTGATAAGATTGGTTTTAAATTATCATGTTGGAAACAATGTTTTTAAATGCAGAAGTTGTGTACTTATGAATTACACGTGTGAAACAAACGTTTACTCGCTATAAGAACGAGAAAAATCAAGTAGAGTCGAATCGCTCTTATTAAGAGGCCTTCTATGTGTCGATTGCGCAAGCTCGGGTGTAGAGTGGGAATACCACACTTCTCGAAAGTTCCTTCTACGCGTACAGCACCTGGTCGCTCTTATTGAGAAGCCCGACATATTTCAAAAAGCCCTTGTGTCTGTTTTTAAATATTTACAGGTAGAATAAGTCTACCAAATTTCATCTCGTTATATATTTTAACTGGATAAAAAATTTGCGTAATTAGCTAGATATAAAAGTCATGTTGTTGCAGATGATAAGACTTATTGAAGAAATACAGGAAGCTAAGAAATTAATACGCGATACGAAAAGTCTAGGCGCGGCTCTCGCATTGCCTGTTTTGGAGAAATTTCTAGAAATGAAAGTAGGTGGCAGAATGGTAAGTAACTTACAAGTTTATTTCCTCTAAGAAAATGTAGAATAATAAATAGTCTGTAATAATTGATCTTAAATAAACTTAAATTTCTGGTAGCTTTTACTCTCCACATTTTTTATTACTAAAAGAGCAATTTATGTTGCATTTAGTTAGTTAATAATGTTCCCGAAATGCATTTGTTTGATTTAGAACACATTCTTTACATTATAATTTTTTTAGTTTGAGACTTCGAACTTCTACTTTCATCTTTCTGTTTTATGCACTTGAAATTCATAACTAAAACTTCCTCATAACAAATATTATCAAGATATGCTTTCGATGTGAAATAGCTATATTTTTGGCTTCCAAATTCGAACTTTTCAGTTTGACTGACTTCCGTTTGATATTTTTTTCTTTTAAACGTTTGAATTAAAGCTTACATTTTTCCATCTTATAATGATTTCAATTTAAAATCATTCAAATTTAAAATAACCTATGATGCAATTTTATATTCTCTCCATTTTGTTTCATCGTTTTGTATAAAAATTGATCGTGTCTGACTGTCGTTGTATGTATATTGGATAACTTTTGACAGACTAATCGCATTCGATTGAGCTTTGGCACACTTTTTTAGGTTTCAAAAATAACATTAGAAATAAAAAATGTATATTTTTGGAAAAAATGCACAAGTTACAGAAAATGTTTCTTGGCCACATTATTCACCTAAAAGAAGTCTCAAAATTTGCTACTGATCATTTTTTGACACATTTATTTTTCCTTTTAATCTTAAAAAAAATCACTAAGAAATTCAAATTCAAATTTTTGGAAAAACGACTCAAGATACAATCAAATGTCTATCAAAAAACCATTTTTTGATATCATGCATAATTTTCGTTTTAATCGTGAAAAATACCATTAAAGTTTGTCTTATACACAGGTCCGGGGGCTCTCGGGGTGGGGGAAGTTCCCTTACGTAAGCCAAAAAGTTTCGCGATCCTGACACTATGCTACATTGCGTACTAGTCGAGTAGTAAGAAGTTTGAAAACGTAAACATGTTTTCGAGCCTCAAATTCGGAGTGACACATAACCAGAATCTTGATGCAGTTCACTGCAGATGTGTAATCTCCAAGAAAATGCCTTTTGCGACATAGCGACATCAATATATAATTTTTTCTGTATTTAAAAAGACGTTTTTGCGAAGTATTCAATCTGCAACTTTTCTTATCAGTAAGTTTCTGTTATCCAGATGCTTCACTCTTGTTAAATTTTTAGCATGCCAATTCAAACATAATTATAAATATTAACATATCTCGTTGCATTATTTTAATTTTTTTATATTTTCGAAAGTCCACTTAATTAAATTTATTTCTAACCTTACACATTATTTAAATTATTAAATACATGTTGATAATATCGACTTTATCACATCAAAATTTCAAATTAAACCGCCACCACTCTACTATTACACTCCCAAGTGGTAATTTTTGGAATTAACCGGAAGCTACAATAAGGGAACTTCCCGCTCCACGACAGTCTCCGGACCTGTGTATACGATTGGGGGCTGAAGCTTCAGACGTCTAAATGAGACGATTTTTTATTTGTATAACAATAGAGAATAGCTTTAAAAAAAAACATATCCATATTCTTTTATGCGAATTGCGCCATAACAAATAATGCAACCACAAAAATAAATTTTCTACCAAAGAAAAAAATTGTACCGCTTTTTGACATTGAATATCCAAACATATTATCTAAGTGCTATTGAGTCGATTAGTGAAATATCTTTTGATGAAATGAGAAATTGCACACAAATTCTATTTGACTACACTTATTATTTTTTTCATATGTTTGTTTTTCATTTCTTTGTCATCGTTATGTGGACAATACTATTTTATGTGTCAAAAAATATGACGTTGATTTTGTCATTGATACTTTCAATTCACACCGTGCATATTTTCAATTTATATTTGAATTGGAGAGCAAAAACAGTATAAAATTTTTGGATTTAATCCTAATTCGGCACACTAATATTATTATTACGGATTCACATCAGAAAAAGACGTAGCCTGGCAGTACCATGAGCTATTTTCATAGACATCCAATAAAAATGAAACGAAACATTGTATTTAATTTGGCCGATAGGGCTGTGAAATTATCTCATAAGCGATTTCATACAAATAATCTGAAAATTGTCACGCATATCTTACTAAAAAATGTTTACCCTTCTGAATTAAAAAAAAACAAATAGAAGTTCATATGAGGGAAATTAAATATGCAACAAAATAAACATGCTCCTTGCAAACAAAAAATTGTAAGTTAAAAAGACGAATGCATCAACTCAGCACATAGACGGACAAGAGAATACGCGTCAAGCATTCAGTGTGTGATGGAAAGGTCAATTTTATTTTTAAAACGCATGCTTCTTGTTTTGCCTCCAAGTATGTAAGCGGTCAATGAATTAACTACTTTTAGCGCTACCCAGGAACAACGACATGGACGTCATAGTTGTCTGTTCCATTTGTAGTGCTTTTTTCGGAGAGTCCCCTTGCCTCTCACCATCGGGGTGTTTATTTTCAGTAAATCCACTTGCCTCTCACAGTCGAGGTGCTTTTTTTCGATGAACATTTTACATGAAGTGATCAAAGTGGTGTCCTCCCACTTCGATGCACTTGATAATCCGCGCTTCAAAAGTTTGCACACAACTGTTGAGGGTTTCTGGTGTTACTTGGTCATAAGTAGCCCTAATTTTCTGTTTCATTTTCTCTAGAGTTGTTAGTAATTCTTGATAAACTAAATTCTTTAAATAACCCCACAAAAAGAAATCCAAAGACTTAAACTCTTGCAATCACATGTTATGTCGCACTTCGAAGCTTAGGTCTTCAAGCAATGTTTGAATTTCATTTTCCAAAAAGTTTTTATATTTATGACCGTTTAAAGTATCATGAATATAATACAGACCGACAAGTTTTTATCCAATTACTCTACACCATACGGTGCCGTACCGTGGTTCGTGAAAGACGACTCTTCTGAGAAAAATACTGGAAAAAAGAAAGTCGGGTTCCCTTCTATCTGCTGAAGCACCCATTGACAATATATTACTTTTTTTCGTTAGTTTTCATGGCTTAGTTGGTTTCGTTAGTTTTCATAGCTGGTCTACCAAGTAGACCAGCTGAAAGAATTAGAAATTAAAAATTTTGAAATTATATATGAGAAGGTTAGAAATTCAGAATCTACGGATTTCGATTATTTCAGATATCTAACTTTTTTTTGGATGTCTAAAATTGGAGTGAATATAAAATATCTCGTAAATGGAATGAGATACGCCAAAACAGACAACATTTTTGAATTCAACTCAAAGATAGTATAAAAGTATATAAGTTATAATTATAAGTATGTAAAATGAAAAAATTCATAAATTAAACAAAAGTGTGAATAATTTGAAGAAAATTTTAAGAAGGGAGTCGAGTTAGTGGAGGCCAACTACAATAGGACCATTATGTGACCATCGCATCACTTTTCAGTGCCATTTAGATGCCGAAATCAGCATAAGCAGCCACTGAAACGGTACTGGCTGCCCAGTGCCGTTCGCCAGTGCTTTTTCATCGGCAGGGCTACGTGAGTCGGTTCGAAACCATGTTTCTGTGCACGCATCCAAAAATAACCAAAATGACTCACAGCGGCTGCATGCCATGATAAAGTCAAAGGACTTTGTAAGGAAGTGGGTGAAGCGGTATAAAAACGTAGGAAACGCTGATGATTTGCCAGACCGGATTAAGGCACATTTTTCGCCAGTGCAGCGCCGTCTGGCGCAAATCGTTTCCATTTCAAATTTTAAAGTTCCCCCTACCCACCCAAGGGGGTGACGTGTGGGGTAAATTTTTACGGGATCACTATTTCCCCTCGAAAATAAAAAACGTTTATTAACGAAATTTTTTGTTCTGTGTGTGTGTTGTGTGTGTAATATTAATAACAGGGATTAAACAACCACCGCTGGATCCCACTGGGAGCAACAGTAATTTAAAAATTACTCCCACTACTAGTAGAAACGTGGTTAATCACACGTATGGCCACGTCTTACGATGGTGAGACATGTGGTTCCAGGGATATATGTATATCGTCGCAAAAGAGTTATACAGGCAGAAAAAATAAATGTATTATTTACTTATCAAGAAATGTAGAGGGTTTCTTTTAACCGTAGCAGTATAAAATGCTCTTAATGAAGGTGTGAAAATGTGAAAATCACTTAGCATTTCGTCAATGTCACAATGAAATTAAGGTTAATTTAACGGTCATCATTTAGTAAAATAAACCTCTATTTCCTGGTATTACGTACTGTAACATATAAAAAATCAAGTCAACCGAGATTAAATTAGTGGTACAGTGGACATTACCAAAGGATCGGTACATGCTACCGATCCGATTGGTTTGCTTAGCTCACCCCTAAATTCGTAACAACGCAACATATCCGCGCGGACCGCCGGGTGAATTTACGGCGCAATTGGCAATAGGTGGATTACATCACCTAAAAAACATTCCTTTTTGCCATTTCTGTGACAGTCTTCACATTAATCCATTTTCCCACTTAGCAAAGAAGGAGTTTTATAAAAAAAATAACACAATTTTGGTTCGCACAACTCATTCACAGATCGCGTACACATTATAATTTACTCGAGCTAGACGTTTTTGTGTTCCGTAAATGTTAAAGCGATATGAGGTAAATGCAAGAGCTTTTGTCGTGTACCGTGATAGTGTGGGCACACAAAAACCTGGTGAGTAAAAAACGGATCTAGCTGACGACAACTTTTTTTTAAAGTCAGGAAATTTCATTGGTCAGGGAAAAGTCACGAATTTAAAGAACAAAAAACGTGTGAAGGTCAGAGAGTTTCTATAATTTTAAACTGTAAAGTAGGATAAATTTGAAATTGTCTTATTTCGTTTAGAAAAGATTCCAGGTTAAAAATATTGCCAGTTTTAGATGCTGGTCGTTTAATGTTAATATGGTCAGGGAAAATAAATAATTGGTCATTGGAAAGTTAGTGAAAATAAAAAATGAAGTTTTGCGTTTTAAATATGTATTTTAGATTCAAAAATTTATCTATTTTCGTAGAAATTACATCTTTCTTGGATAAAAATGCAACTGTTTGCATCAAAATTCAACAATTTTTTTCAAAAAAGTCATCCTTTTTTATTAAAAATTCGATTGTTTCGTTGAAGCATCGTCTTTTTGTGTTATAGATTCAAATATGATCTTCGCAGAAAATTTACTTCTTGATTAAAACTTAGCTTTTGAAGTTGAAAAGTCGGACATTCATTTTTTTAGTGAAAGGTTTAAGCATATTTCTACAAATTAATTTTTTTTTGTTAAAAATTCAATTTTTTCAGAAATAATTACATACAAATATTATTAATAAGAAATAAAATAACATTTTATATACATTTTTTGCGTAAATTTCTCCAAACACTTAATGTATAGAGACAATATTGTATGGTTCAAAAACTTTAACAAAAATTTGCAGTATGTACTATATATTAGTTTTAGAAATAAAAATTACAATAAGAATATATAAACGAGCGAAGTTTATATGAGAAAAACTGTGTTATATAATATACTCAAAGAATCAAATGTGAAAAAAGTCGCATAATTAAAGATGGTCTTTGATTATACACCTTATACATAAGAAGTCTTATGTGTATAAACTTGACTCATATTTTCTTGCTATTTTTTGTTCTCAGGACAAATATAGACTACATGTATTGTATTAAAATTAATGAACCGAAAACAAATTTTTACTCTCTTGAAATTTTCAGTTACAGTAACTGAAAATTCCTAAACTGTAACGGAATTTTCTAAAATATGTAACTTGTGTTTCATGCAGTTACCGTTACTGAAGTTTCTTTTGCAGTTTCGGAAAATTTAAAAACGGTTTCTGCATAAAGCTTTAGTGAGGCGCCTCTAAAAATTCCTACAGAAAAGTCTAACAGTGTAGGCAATCGGCGACATAGGTAGAAGTTTACTGTATATATACAGTTGAGTTCCTCTTATTTTCCCCGCCTTGAAACGAAAGGATTCTTTGTTTCCACTCTGGCGGTCCCCCACCACTACTGCGACCATCAAGTTATTTTGATCAAGCGGCGTTCATTGGCTATCCTGACCTTATATCGACGAGGGCACTGTAAGCAACTTTTTCAAATGTGCATATGCTAAAAAGCGTGCGTGTGTTTCAAACCTAAATATTAATATTAATGATACAGATAAATACACCCGACGATTGGAAACGGTTCAGACGGTCCCGATTTGTGCAGTTGAAAAAGTCGCGGGCCGTTAGCGCATTATGCATAACAATATTAGTCCAGTGTTTTCGTTGTTGTACGACAATTTTCCAACTGCAAATGAAAATAACAGAATCAAAAAACGGTTCAAATATTTCGCGGAATAGTGCGTTTTCTAGCATGTCGCACCGTGATGACATGCTAAGTTAGGTGAAAATATCAGCCGTGAGGAAGATTAATAAATGGTACCCTACCGAAAAGAATCTTTGAGTATATACTAAAAATTCTTTAGGTCAAAGAATCTCAAAGAAATTCTCCAAAGGCACTCAGGTAGATATTTTTAAAGATCCAGGAAGCTCGTTTAAATGTTCTGAAGGCTTTAAAATATCCTTTCCGAAATTGAAATAAGAATACGATCATAAATAACAAGCAGAGAGGCTATCTCAATAGAGTAGCCGACATTCAAGGGTCCTTTGTTAAGCTTTCGGATTAAAATTTAGAAGTAGATTTTTTTTAATTTCATAGTTAACAGTCTAAAACATAATAATTCGGAATCTATGGTTTTCGATGACTTCAGATATCTAACTTTTTTTTTAATGCTTAAAATTGGAATTAATAGAACGTTTCTCGTAAATGGAATGAGATACGCCAAAAAAGACAACAT
>NC_046659.1:52519188-52522129 GCF_010883055.1 Belonocnema kinseyi | reverse complement strand
ACCAACTACTGTAAATAACTCTGCCCGCCCGGTACGTGACGAATACAAAAGGAACATTATATTACCGTCGCACCACTCTTAAAACGACCACTAAAAGGATCTAGAAAAGGGCTCAAATCTCTCAAACTATCTCCGAGCCTATTTTGTTTCAAATCGACTTTGTTTATAGACTCAAATGGGCCAAGCTATTTCGCTAAAGAAAACTTAGAGATTTCTTTCGGTAGGGTACTGCAACACTGCACACGAATTTTTGGAGAAAACCTTTTAAACTTACAAATAAGTTACAAAGTTCTGAGTGGTAATCTTTTGAAGTTTAGAATGCATTAGCGCAATGCTGTTTCTTCATCA
This sequence comes from Belonocnema kinseyi, assembly GCF_010883055.1. Classification (NCBI taxonomy): domain Eukaryota; kingdom Metazoa; phylum Arthropoda; class Insecta; order Hymenoptera; family Cynipidae; genus Belonocnema; species Belonocnema kinseyi. The sequence continues at coordinate 52,521,781 of NC_046659.1, read as the reverse complement.
TTTTATCAGTTGAAGACATTTCAGTTTCACGAAATACAAGCCACTATCCGAAATTTAAGGTTAGAGTGCAGCTAACTTGCAATTTTTTAACATATTAGTACGTTTATGACTTACTTTTACGTTTAGAATATTTTCTCGAAAAGTCTGTATTCCCTTGACGTCATCCTAAAATAATCAATTAAAACTTTCCGCTCTTCAGGCCTCTTTTTTTTCATTGGTCAGCCAGTGACACGGAGGAGAGCGTGCAGGAACTGTGGTAGCAGGTGCCGAAACTGCGCAAATGGAAATAAACGTGTACGGAGGAGGTAAAATATATATGTATATGTACACGGAAAAAACAGTATTGCCGCTCGAACTATACAGAAGTTTAGTTCAGCGAAGTGCACATATATAGTGTCTCGACCCATGCGGTATCAGTGAGACAACTCCCTGCCGATGAAAAAGCAGTGGTTGTTTGTGCCGATTTTCAGCACCTAAACCACACTGAGAAGTGATAAGACGGTCATATAATGTGCCTATTGTATTCTTCACGTACCGGTCGGACAAAGTTATTTACAGTACTTGGCCGCAACCAAACCGGTCTCCCGTTTTCGAATTTTCTTCAAATTATTAATACTTTTGTTTAATTTATGAATTTTCTCATTATGCATATTTATAATTAAACTAATATACTACTTTGAAATTGAATTCAAAAATGTATGTTTTGGCGTATCTCATTCCATTTACGAGATACGTTATATTCACTCCAATTTCAAACATTCAAAAGAAAAAGTTAGATATCTGAAATAATCGAAACCCGTAGATTCTGAAATTCTAACCTTCCCGTAGATTATTTCAGAATTTTACAAATGAAAAATTTTGAATTTTAATCCCTTTCAGCTGGTCTACATGGTAACTTAGTTGCATTGGCATAGGCACACCGATTTTTACTAACGCAATAGTATATATTACTAACACACCTTTTCAATGAACTCACAGACTAGATTTATTTGGTGAAATAGCCTTTTAAAAATTTTAATGAACACTTGAAGGGGAACCCTGGTATAGAAAACTAGCGGTACACGTAGTGCTGAAGAAACAGTACTGAGTAAGCACTGACCAGTGCGTTTTCTTTACGACTTTAACCTTAAAATGGAAGGGAAGCGTCATTTGCTCGAGGCGTTTTTTTTTTGCCAAAAGCTTCTTCGGAATTGTATCTTTTTTGTCAAATCTCCACGTTCTTAGATTTTCTAAATAGAAAAACAGCGTTTGGCGTGTGAGTGTATGTGCGCGTATATTTTTAGTTTGTAGCACCATAACTTTCGAAAGAATTTTGATATCACGTATTGTCACGTCAACAAACTTGTATACTTCGAAGTGATCCCAGATCTGAAACAAGAGGTGGTCCAATACTATTACAGGTCTATGTCCCTGTCAATATATAGTAGGAGACGATGTAAATGATTGGGTTGCGCGCGCAACCCATTTCTCCTCTTCTGAATTTGAAAACTCGAAGGTGCACGATTGCCGGTCGGTATACTTCGGCGATTCTATTTATATCTCTATCTGCTTTAAAATAAAATGAAGAGTTTGAGATTTTAATATTTCCAGTTTTCGATGCTGGCGATTCTCATGATTTGAATTCTTCGCGCGCCTCTTTATATGCGTATATTTTGAGGTTACGTTATTTCAAGTATAATTAAAAATTTCATAAGGACAACCGCAGGATTTCGCCGGGAGCGGGTACTAATCTGAAAAATTGCACCCGCTTGCAGCGAAATCGCGGTAAAATTTCAGCCATAACCACGTCTCACAACCGTGAGATAGGTGGTTACAGTCTGTAAAGAAATCAATACGACGATCCAGCAAAAGCCTCGTGGACCCTAAGAACACGGAGCGACCACGGGACAACCGCCTTCTGCATTTTTCCCGCAAGTGTTCTAGCATATTGTTGACACGCAGGGATGCTTTTTAGGCTATCAGCAAGTGAAAGCTTGGTACCTCCAAGAGCGCCGATGATAAGGACTATCAGTTTAACAGAATATTCCGTGTACAATCGTTGCAACTCCCTTATAAGGTCTCGATACCTCTCTTTCTTTTCATTCTCCTTGGCTATGATGTTTTTGTCAGCTGGTGCCGAAAATTCGATAACGAACATGTTTCGCTTCTCGAAGTCATGAAGAACCATGTCAGGCCTCGAGTGAGCAACAGAAACAATTGTCGAGAATATAAAGTTCCAGTATATACGGCACTTCCCATTCTCGACAATTGACTCAATTTCCCTAGGAGCATTTAGAGGAGCGATATTAAGGTGAATGCCGTAGGAGTGACAGAGATGGTAATAAAGTACTCTTGGTGCCGCATTGTGCCTTTGAATGTAGGCCGTTCCCGCGTGTGTTGGACGACTAGATAGTATGTGAGCTAAATGCTCGGGGTGTGCATAGCACACCCTGCAGCTATCATCGGGAATGTCTTGGCTCAAAATGTGGCGACGGTATGTTAAGGTGGAAAGGACACCATCTTGGCATGCAAAAATGAAACCCTCTGTACCAGACTTCAATCCGGGCGATTTAAGGAAAGCAAACGTTAGCTCACAAGACATTGACTGATCCTT
>NC_046659.1:52516812-52519088 GCF_010883055.1 Belonocnema kinseyi | reverse complement strand
CTCCTCCGCTGCTTTGTACAGAAATGCTCCTTTGCCTACTTCCTCGTGATTCCTGACCATTTTAAGAAGAGGGTCTCTTCTATTTGCAACTCTATGTGCTGTTCCCAGAATAATCCTGTTGTGAAGACATTCAAGACTCAATATTCCGAGAAAAATTAATTACTTTGTTGAAAATGTAACTATTTTGTTAAAATTTATTATTTTTTTTATTTGAAGTTTCATCTATTTCTTTGAAAATACATTTTTGAAACTGACAATTACTCTATACCATTTTTGGTTAAAAAATCATATATTTTGTTAAAAATTCGTCTTTGTAGAAATTAAATTGTTTTATGGAAAATTTATACTTTTTGATTAAAAATTACATTTTTCGGTTGAGTTATCAACTGTAAATATTTTTTGGTTGCAAAGTCGTTTTGTTGGAAATGCAACTATATTGTTCTTATTAAGGATTCATAATTATAGTGAAAATTCAACTATTTGCCTTTAAATCGGGTTAAAAATTCAGCTGTTTTGTAGATAATACTCTTTTTGACTTTAAAACTAAATAATTTCGATGAAAGTTTATGTATTTTGTTGGAAATTGACCTTGTTTGGTAGAAATTTAATCTTTTTGGTTGAAAATGTATCATTTAACAACTTTTTTGAAAATTTATTTTTTTCGGTTAAAAATTATTTATTTTAATCGGAAAATGTAACTATTCCAGGATTTATTAAAAATTAATCGTTTTTATCTGGAGATTGAACTACTCCATTTTTGGATGAAACTTTATCCTGTACATTGTATTAGTTAAAATACCAATTATTTGATAGAAAATTAATTTTGTTAAAAAGTAAACCTTTGGGTTCAAAATTGATATATTTTGTTAATTGGATTTTTTCCTAAAATTAAAAAAACTGCAAAATAAAAAAATTGCCTTAAAATCGTCTTGATTCTTTTTTTTTTAATTTTCTAAAATCTTTTCAAATACTCACTTAAAATTAGTTTTTCAAAATAAAAAATCATTTTCAATTTTCTTAGCAATCACAACAATTTTTGTTATTTTTAAATATTTTACAATTTTCAAAAAGCTTAATTTTTTTTAAATCTGCAAAAATCTACATCTTGTTTCAAATTATTTAAAATAAAATCAAGTTTTAAATAAATTTTGAATCTTTTTTCAAATTAAAATTGTAGCGTTCAAACTTAAAATTTAGCTCATTACAAATTTAACAATTCAAGGCTTTCTATTTCGAACCATTCTGTTCAAATTTGTATAGTTTTTAACAGTTGTTTGTAATGAATTGTTTTGAATGAACGGTCAAATATTGCTGATAATTAACGAAATTTTCTTTTTTTAATTAAAAAATTTCAAATTGAATGGGTTAAAAATAAAAATTTGTTTGGACTGAAATAATATTTGAAGTCATAATTGAAAATAATCTTATAAACTAATATCTATTAATTCTTTAATTTTGAACGGATTCAGAATCATCTTGTAAAATCAATTATTTTTCAATTTTTAGTACCTTACATTAAATTTAAAAAAACATTTTATTTTACAATTCTTTCAATTAAAAAAAAATCATAATCGAAAACAAATAAATTAGTTTTCTATCAAATAATTGATGCTTTTGTTAAATTTTCAAGGGAAAAGGTAAAATTTTGACCAAGAAGATTAATGTTCTATAAACAAACGATTTTCCAACTTAACCAATATATACGATTAATTTTTAATTAATCATATAATAGTTACATTTTCAGATAAAGATAAATAATTTATAACAAAAAAAAATTAATTTTCAACAAAGTTGTTGAATTGTCAACCAATCAGATGAATTTTCGACCAAGAAAATTAATGATCTACAAAAATAGACAAATTTTACACAAAATACATGAATTTTCAAAGAAATTATTTAATTTTGTAGTCAAAAGGACGAATTATCTACAAAAAGTTGAATTTTTTAAGCGAAAAATATGAGATTTCAATCAAAGAGTTTGACTTTCAACCAAATGGTTAAATTTTTAACCATAATTAAAAAACCTTGTTACAAAAAAGGTATTTTTTTACAAAGTAGTTCAACTCTTAGTGAAATAATCAACTTTTAAACCCAATAGGATGTACAGTTGATATTTCAACCAAACAATTGCATTTTTGACCAAAAATGATAAATTTTCGACCAAAAAGATTAATAGTCTAGAGCGGAGTGAGAGATGGGTCAGAGAAAATCAACAGTTTCTCTCTGACCCATCTCGACTCTTCCAAGACCCTCCAGTTACTGTCGAACACCCACCC
>NC_046659.1:52514915-52516712 GCF_010883055.1 Belonocnema kinseyi | reverse complement strand
AGGCCTCGAGTGAGCAACAGAAACAATTGTCAAGAATATAAAGTTGCAGTATATGCGGCACTTCCCATTCTCGACAATTGACTCAATTTCCCTAGGAGCATTTAGAGCATGGCACGCCCTGCAGCTATCATCAGGAATGACTTGGCTCAAAATTTGGCGACGGTATGTTAAGGTGGACATAACATCGTCTTGGCATGCAAAAATGAAACCCTCCATACCAGAATTCAATCCAGGAGATTTAAGGAAAGCAAACGTTAGCTCACAAGACGTTGACTGATCCTTCACATTTCTGTGAAAGATACCGTGCATCCCCTTATCGAGAAGCTGTTCACGAAAGTTTCTCTTGTGCTTTCTTAATCCGGGATTTCAAGAGTGAGTACTCGAGATAGATAAGATTTAATGCATTGTGCTCACCCCTAATACTGAAGTCAAGTCCGAGTGTTTCAGCAGCCTCCTCCGCTGCTTTGTACAGAAACGCTCCTTTGCCCACTTCTTCGTGATTCCTGACCATTTTAAGAAGAGGGTCTCTTCCATTTGCAACTCTATGTGCTGCACCCAGAATAATCCTGTTGTGAAGACATTCAAGACTCAATATTCCGTGACCCCTTGACGGCGTGAGATGTACAGTCGCGGAACGGAAGACTTAAGATGCATTCTTTTGTTCATGTGCATAACATTTCTTGTCCCGATATCAAGAGATCTGAGCTCGTTCTTCATCCATGGAACTACTCCAAATGAATAGAGTACTGCCGGGACGACAAGCATGTTCGTTGCGGATACTTTGTTCCTCGCCCACAGTTCGGAAGACCAAATCTGTCTGATGAGATGTTTGTGTCTGCTTCGGAGAGTATCCTTTATAGATGTCACATCTGGAATGCGGCTCTGTGGCACGCCCAGGTATGTATAATTCTCTCCAGCGCAAAGGTGTCGTATACCGGCCCTATCAACGAGCTCAGGATCTTCAGGGATGCCATTCAGTTTTCCTCGCTTCAAATAAACCTTGGCGCATTTGTCTAACCCAAATTCCATTCGAATTTCCTTAGTATATCGCTCGAAAATCCCTAGAGCTAGATGTAGTTGCTCTTTGTTTTTAGCATAGATCTTAAGATCGTCCATTTAAAATACATGAGTGACCTTGTACTTTCGATCTGCAGGTTTGCCGCACAAGTACCCGTCGGAATGGCGAAGTGCTAGAGATAGTGGCAATAATGTAAGGCAAAAGAGGAGAGGGCTCATGGTGTCAGTCTGGAAGACACCTATCTGAAAGGTGACCTTGTTAGTTGTCACACGATTTTTTCCAGATAAGATAGTAAATCTGGTTTTCCAAAGCGGAATCAATTTCTCTATGGACCGAACTATTTGCGGATGAACCTTTAAGATTTCCAAAAGACAGATGATAAGTCTATGGGAGCTGGAATCGAAAGCTTTCCGATAATCAATCCAGGCCATCGATAGGTCACGCTGGTAGAATGCTGCATCTTTGCAGACACATCTATCGTTGAGCAAGTTCTCCCGACATCCGGCTATGCCTTTCTTTGAGCCTCGTTGTTCATACATTTCTTGCCACACAGGTTCAATTGCCCGAACAATCCTATCATTTAGGATAGCTGTGAATATCTTATAAAGTGTGTTCAGACAAGTTATTGGCCTGTAATTCTTCGGGTCAGCTAAGTTTCCTATTTTCGGCAGATTTTCGGCTGATGGGTTGAAGAAAACTTCTTCCACCAGAAGGTTTTGATACAATCTGGTCCCGGTGCGGAATAGTTCTTCATCCCTCTTAATACTTTTTTCACCTCC
>NC_046659.1:52482256-52514815 GCF_010883055.1 Belonocnema kinseyi | reverse complement strand
AATTGAAAAAAAATTTCTACACAATCTTTCACACTCCTTTTAAAATTTTTAAGAAATAATAAAGAAAATGTTGTGTTCTTTTTTGAATTTTCTTTTAGAATTCATTCCATGCCATTTTTGGTAAAAAAATGTATCTTTTTTAACTAAAAATCCAACTATATTTTTAAAGTTTTAACTATTCGGTTTTAAACTCGATTTTTCTTATTCAAAATATTTTTCAGTTGAAAATTCATTGCTTACATCGAAAATTAAAATATTTTGCAGAAAATGTAACTATTCTATTTTTGGTTAAATACTTATTTTTTAGTTTTAATATTCATTTTTAAAGATGAAAATTTAACGATTTTGTTGAATGTTTTTTAAATAATTTTTTTAGTTGAAGATTCATCTTTTTTTTAAAGGCAATATTTCTCCTCGTTTGAAAATTTATTTTTTGGTTAATAATTTAACATTTTTCTTGAAAATTCGATTTTTTTAGGTTAAAAAATCATTTTTTTATACTGAAAATTTAACTGTATCATTTTTGGTTCAACATTTTTTTATTTAAAAATTTTTTAATTTTGTTGAAAATGTGTTGTTTTATTTTTCCTTGGAAATTGACCTTTCTCAGTTAAAAATTAATTTTTTTTTGTTGAAAATTACTCTTCTTGTTAGAAATTCATCTATTTTAATTAGAAATTAATTTATTTGGTTGAAAATGCATTTTCTCATAAAACTCCTTTCCTTTGGTATAAAATGGTTGACAGTGAAACCATACAAAATTCTTAACAAATCGTTACAAGTTTTAGTTATTTTTTAATCGTTTCATAATTTTTAAACATGGCCGTAACTTACTCAAATAAGAAAGCACATTCTTTTAGCCAACATAAACGTAAAAAAAATTGTCCAAGAAAATTGCGTGAGAAGGCCAGATAAGAATTAAGTTCTTTATTTTTTCTAAAAATATATATAACATGGTAAAATTGCAAAAAAAAATTCTACACACTCTTTTACATTCGTTTTAAAATTTTTACAAAGTAATAAAAAAATGGTGTTCTTTTTTCAATTTTCTTTCAGAATTCATTCCATTCTATTTTTGGTAAAAAATGTATCTTTTTTAATTGAAAATCCATCTGTATGTGTAAAAATTTAACTATTCTGTTGTAAATTCGATTTTTGTTATTCAAAATATTTTTCAGTTGAAAATTCATTTTTTACGTCGAAGATTAAACTATTTTGCAGAAAATTAATTTTTTTTTTCAGAAAATGTAACTATTATATTTTTGGTTAATGTTGAAAATTTAACAATTTTCTTGAAGTTTTTTTAAACTATTTTTTTAGTTGTAAATTCATATTTTTATTGATAGGAAATAATTGTTGTCATATGAAAATTGATTTTTTGGTTGATAATTTAACTGTTTTGTTGAAAATTCGATTTTTTTTTAGTTGAAAAGATATTTTATTATAGTAAAAATTGACCATTCTCAGTTAAAAATTAATCTTTTTTGGTAGAAATGTATTCTTTTTGTTAAAAATTAATCTATTTTAATTAAAAATTCATTTCTTTGGTTGAAAATGCATGTTTTGATAAAACTTCTTTTCTTTTCGTATAAAATGGTTGATAGTTCATGTATTTTTTTTTGGAAATTAAACTATTTTGATGACAAATTATTGGTTATAAATTAATTTTTTTAAATGATAATGCAACCCTTTTTCTTTGAAAATTTATCTATTTTGTTAAAAATTCGTTTTTTATTATTGTTTAAAAACTGATTAATAAAGTTTTCTATATTTCGGTAGGAAATTATTGTTTTGAAAATTAAATTATTTGCTTGTAAATTCGATTTTCCGCTTGAAAATTTTAATATTTTTTTAAAACTTTGATTTTTTGGTATTCATAATTGTTTTTAACTGAAAATGTAACTACAGTGAACCTTTTCAATAGCCCTCCCCTCTATAGCCATTCCGAGAATTGATGCCGCGCCGCTGGTAGGTGTAACAGGAACAGCGCGGGGTGCGCGGGGTCTGCGGTTGTCAATCAGGCGAGCACCCAGGCGTAAACAAACAAAAGTGGATTGCGTATTTTTCTGCAATTTTTTTTTTTTTGGAAGAAGTCTTTTTGTACGTAAATTCATTTTTTTGGTTCAATGTTGGACTATTTTGTTGTAGATTTTTTTCTTTTTTTTTATCAAAATCAATTTTTTTAATGCAAATTTAATTGTTCCATTATTTGTTAAAAGCTGATCTTTTTTACTTACCAATTATTTTATTTTGTTAAAAATTCCATTTTTTATCTAAAAATTTAACTAGTCCATTTTTGGTTTAATGCTTTTTGGTCAGTTTAAAATTCGTTTCTAAAGATGAAAATTGAACAATTTTGTTGACATTTTTTTTCTTGGCAAATTATCTTTTTAATTATAAATGTATCTTCTAACTTCTTGAGTGGCGAATTATTCTTCTTCTTTGAAATTTAATTTGGTTCATTTAAATTTACAAATTAATTTTTTAAACTGTAAACTAAAGTACAAACTACAATTTTCAGTTAAAAAATGTATTTTTTTAAAGTCATTTCTTAGGTTGAAAATTTAACTATTTCTTCAAAAATTCGTTTTTTATTTGTTAAGAAATAATTCTTTGTTAAAAATATGACTAAGATATGCAGTACTAAACTTGAAACATTTTAGACCCAAAAATCTGGCCTCCTATATCTATTTACGTGAAGTAAATTATAATTTCCTCTTTGTAATAAATCAAAAGGTTCTTATATAATTCGGGATTTCAAAACCAAAATAAATTTGAGAAGCAGCTAGATCGTCATTCATTAAGTCGGGAGAGGTCGGATTCCGGCTTGTGCATTTTCGGTTTTACACGAGGCTTGTCTCCGCAACATTTGACAGATCCTACTCACCGACACGCCAAAAGAAAAACACCCGTAACTACCCGCAGACCGGCAAACACAAAATTTAACAAACAATGCAACAATGAAATGGAAAGATGGGACCATGGTCGACTCGCACAAGCCTACACAAGTTAACTTCGCATGCGCGCTCAAAGCAACTTATCGGTGTTAGTTGTCGCACCGTCTCGTGTCGATTGTATGTTTATACCACTCTAACCTCAAAATCTCAACTTTGACAAGATTTTTTCGCCTTTCGTGGTATAAAATACTGTTCGCTATTTGTGTGAGAGGTGATTTTTAGTGAATGAGACTTTTGTCACTCGCTTCGCTCTTGAGAAAAACGTCTTATTCGCTAAATAATCACCTCTCACACGCGTATCGAAATTTACTATTCTCGCTCCGTCTTAATGTTTGATTTTACATTGTCCAGTGAAATTTTAAATTTAGATTAAGACTTTTACATCTCCTCGGAGTAATTCGTTAGTATTTTCAACACTGGGAAGTTGAGAGTTCGTAAATTTACAAACCTTACAACGCAGAAGTGTATTTTAGTACAAAAAATGCTTTTTCGCAGCAAAATATCGCACCGTATCATTACAACTTCGCACTTCGGTGTGACGTTGTACGAATTTTTTCTAACAGTGTAGGAAGCTGAGGGAGTCAGCAGTTCTCAGACTTCCTAGAACTGCTGGCTCCCTCAGCTTCCCTTAATAATAGATTTTCAGCCTGATTCGGTTAACAAAACCAAGCTAACGAAACTTTGCATAATTAATCTATTCTATAAAATTATTTTACCCCCAACTGACCGACAGAAAATAGTGAAGTCGGCCACGACATAAAATCATTACATACATTTTTGATCACCGGAAACGTATAAAATTTGACGAAATTTTAATTTCTTTTACATTTTGTATCAAAACTATGGACTTCAAGGAGCAATTAATTTTTGTCCAAGTTGTTTTAAACCCTTAACTGGCAAAACTCCTTTTTATCACGCAAATGGTACAACGGGTGTTTTTTACCCCCACGCGTTCAAACGTGTTTTGCGCAGCCGGTATTGAATATTTTCGCCAAAAAAATTATTTAATGGCGTTTAAGATATGTTTCTTAAAGTGGATTAGTTTAGTTTAAGTTACATGACACATGGTCCATTTTATCGAATGTAGTACGGTTAATTCGAGTGTCCATGTGCATGGGTGCGTTTATGCGAGCATGAATCAAATTTTACAATTTTTTTAGAAAATGAAAAATTAATTTGAAATGTCCTTTATAACCCTTGGGCAATATTTTTTCAAATCTGAAATCCAAAAAGGAAGCACTTTTATTAATTTATAATAAAATTGACCGCCTGTGTGTCTGGGAGTATTTATACGGGCATTTGTGGTCAAATTTAGCATTTTTCTAGTTTTCGAAATTTAATTAAAAATTTTCTGTCACAGCTCATGGACAATGTATTTTTAAATGCAAAGTCTACACAGTGAACACTTTTTGATTTTTATTTAAATTGACCGGCTATGTGTGCGGGAGCGTTTACACGGGCAATTTTGTTCAAATTTGACACTTTTGCGGTGATCTAAAATTTATTTTTAATTTTCTTTTACACCTCTTGGGCAATATGATTTTAAATCTGAAATCGAAAATCGTGACACTTTTTTTATTTTAGAATAAAATTAACCGTTCATTTTCGTGGAAGCGTTTATACAGGCATTTTTGGTCATACTTTTCCGATGTTCGAACATTTAATTTAAAACTTTTTTTATACCATCTAGATAATATGTTTTGATCTCCGAAATTAAAATGTGGTATAATTATTATCCTTTGGCAGAAAATTTCAATTTAGTTGAAAAATGTATTTTTGCGTTTAAATCATATTTTTTTATGATAGAATTCGCGTGAATGAATGTGGTTTCAAGGGTCTGTATAGGGCATTATTTCTCAAGTGTGCCCACCCTGAAAAATTACTTTCTCTGATCGAACACAAACTTGGACAAAGTGTAGTCCTAATAGGTAGCACCTTACAGGAAAACATTGTTTTTGATGGGATAAAAATTGACCAAGGTGGGGGAGAGGGGAGTTTTGGATTTTTTGCTGGTAGTTTCTATTTCGAATGTACTAAACTGCTTGCGTATGGATTTAAAAAAATGTTGTCCCATATGTTTTTGATAGATTTTTTCATAAGCTATCAAATGGTTATAGCCGTTTTTTTCAGAAATTGAAAACTTAACACTATTTTTTCAAAATGAAAAATGTTTTTGAGTTTTTTTAATGTCGACCATTTTGTGTTGGTCTAAAAAAAAAGATCAAGATTTTCTTCTTTGAAACCTTGATGCACAAAATGTCGTTTTTTTAGAAATTAAGTAAAGAGTAATACAAACCTTCGACAGCGCTCCTGACTGCTGGGACGCTCGCTCAGCGGAACTTCTTTGGAATAATTTATTATGTCAATTATGAATATTTTTTGTTTACAGGACTGCTCTCTGCATTTTACAGGGTTGAGACTGTCATTCGATGGGTTCTACTAATAATAGGCTATCGTTTCGTTACCGTTAAGAATTAGGCTAATTTCATTTTGTATGAAATTTAGTAAACAAGTAGAAGTGTTAAAAGAAATGTTTCGAAAAATAATAGTTTATTTATTCCTCTTGAAAACTTAGCTAAATGAAGTTAGCCTGATTATAGTATTTTAATTACTGCATTACAGTCACTGTAGGGATGTAATACTAAGGAAACGAATTTAAGTGTATTTTTCCAACATAATCTATTCTAAGTGGAAAAATTGTTATTATGTGTATCAGTGTGTTGATCTATTATCTTAAATGTATTTAAAAGCTATTCTCAAGCTTATTTTTTGCTCCTCTCTTTCTTCAAATCGCCAACTTCCTAACTTTCCTATTTTAGAGAGATAGATTTTTTGGTATTTTCGTTGCCTTTGGTTTTGTTTCTTTGACCCAGCTGTAAAGATTGCTGTAAAGCCAGTTGTAAAAAATTCTGGCTTTTTTCAGTAGTAAAGAGACTCATGCTGCAACTTCAGAAATGCTAAAACCAAGATTTGACAGTGCAGCAACGATGCCAGGCACCTTGCAATATCATGGCGTTCCTTCCTTACCAAGATGGGCAACTGCAGTTAAAAAATTGTTTAGCTGCAAAAGAGTGTAATTTAAAAATAAGAAAAGAAAAAGAGAAGAAATCCGTGAAAGAATCAAAGCCAAGAAAAAAATCAGCAAAGAAATAAGTTTTAAAATAGATTCTAAATACAATTAAGGCAATAGGTAAATACATAATAACAATTTTTTCATTTACTATAGATTATGTTTGAAAAATACACTTAAATTTGCTTCCTCAGTGTTACATCCCTACAGTGACTGTAATTAAATAATTCGCACGATAAATTAGTCCGAAGAAGTTCCGCCGAGCCAGCATCCCAGCGGTCACGAGCGCCGTCGATGCCATTGCATTACTCTTTATTTTATTTCTCGAAAGCAAAAAAGCGAGATTTTGTGCTTCAAGGTTTCGAAAGAGAAAATCTTGATCTTTATTTTTAGAGAAAAAAATTTGTTAAAATTAAAAAAAAAACAACTCAAAAAACGTTTTTGATTTTGAAAAAGGGTTTAAATTGTTGCAAAAATGCTTATAACCATTCGATAGATCACGAAAACCCCCACAAACACATATAGTACAAAATTTTGTTTAATCTGTAATGAAGCAGTACATACCAGCGAAAAATTTGAAAATTTCCTAGCCCCCATCTCGGTCAATTTATAATGCCCCATATATTTATCTATATGGAATTTCCGTTATTTGCTGAGCTGTTTCTATGAGTTTCTGGTGGTATTTTCACTTCGTTTTGGGGAATGCCTCATTGGCGCTCATTAAACCCTCGGATGATGATTATGTGCTCTCTCTGCGTGCAGATTTTTTATTATTTAATTATGTTTACGCTAAAAATTATAAGTCTTACCGCTAGCACCGATAAAGATAATTAAACAAGAAAACTAATAATATATTATGAAACATAGGTGAGAAACATAAGTAGCGAGGAATACGAGGTGATACTAGGGAAAGTAAAAGAAGTTTATTTATCAGCGCATAATCTGATTACTTGCAGTCTTCTCACCTGCTATTCGCCAATAATGGATGTAGCTTTCAGGTATGTAAATTTTTGCCTTAAATATCAATTTTGCAAATCTGAATTCAATTTTCTTTTAGCGAGAAAAATTTGATACCCGTTTGTATCATCGATGAAGCGACTCTAGTACATGAGGTCGACATTTTACAACTACTTTCTTTTGGGGTGAAAACATTAATTCTTGTTGGTGATACTCACAAACATTCGACAAAGAGCCTATCTTCACCTGTAAGATTCATTTTTTTATTGTTGTGATTTTCAAGATTCGTCTCCGGAATTTGTATTATCTTTTCATTAGTGAAATGAAATTTATATATAAATAATGATTTTTTCAGACTCTGAGAAAATTGGGAATGGGAGATTCACTTTTTTCGAGAATCAAAAGAAACTTTACTAATCCCAAATATTACCCAATAATGACTCTAGATCAAGAATATCGAATGAATCCAGAAATCTCTCATTTTCCAAATTCCTTTTTCTACAAAGGAATTTTAACAAATCGAAGGACGAAACCGAATCATTGCTCAATCTCCCCGTACAAAATGTTCAATTTTAAAAATCTGGATGAACCAGCAGAAATTGAGGCTTACTTTGCTGTTAACCTCATTTTATGCATAATTAAATACGCAAATGTTAAAGATATTACGAAACCATTATCAATTGCAGTAGTCGTACCTTACAACACCTCAAAGATTCTTATAACGAAGGCCATTCATCAGAAGTAAGAATACCGCTATGTTGATGCACTTCTAAGCTCAGAGCTTTTTGTTCTTTTTGAACATTGAATTCACACCAAATTTTGTATTCTATTTATAGGTTGCACGATATACCAAAAGAAGAGCGAGGTGGTTTTTCAATTGACGTCGATACAATAAATGGTTTTCAAAACCAGGAGCGTGACATTGTTTTCGCGTCTTGTATTGAACAGAAAGGGATACAGTTCCTGACAGGAGAACAAAGGTTATATTCTACCTTGACGATAGCTAGACATTGTCTCATTCTTTATGGAGAATTTAAAAAAATACAAGACGAGGTAAATTCTTTGACTTTTTTTATTTATTGTGTTTATAATTTCGTTTTATTTTATAATTTTCGTAAAGACTGTTTTAGTGAAATCATTGAAATCTCTTAAAGACTTTTGAAATATCTTTAATTTTATATAAATCACTTGGTGCGGTTCATAATATATTTCAAGCTATTGGGTATTTCGTTTCAGTCGGCATACAAAAGTCTGTTATTTTGTTTCATTTCAAGGCGGAATTAAATTTTTTCCTTAAAAAAAAATAAAAGTTTTATGAAATTAAATTTACAATTGAAAATCCTACATACGGACACGGAGACAGAAAAAAGACATTTTTCCCGGACTCGAAGACTGAAACTAAAAAATAATTTTGTGCTTCGTTTCATTTCAGTGACGGTCCCTGATATAAAGACATATTTTTTTAAATATACAATATATGTTACACCAAACACTCGCTTTCAATCAAGTGTCGGGGGTTACCTTCAAATGGCCTTGGACTGATTTCGAGGGGATCGAAACGTAAACAGTGAGCGCCGTCTGGCTCGTTTCCAATTGGAATATACATACATACATACATACATATATATAATGTCGCAACCGCTCTCGTGCTGCTCTCCTGAGAAACTGCGAGAGCCAGTAGTTCTAGGAAGACTGACAACAGGGTGACTGGGAGCGAGAGTTTGGTGTATTTATGTCTAACATAATTCAGCTTGAAATTCTTGAAATCTCTCAAAATCTGTTGCAACGACTGGAAAACTTTTGAAATATTTAGAAAACGTATGAAATCTTTAAATCTGGAAACTAATTAATTTTGAGTAATTCAAATTTTACATTTTTCAACTGATTAAAACTTAAATTGATTAATGTAGAATATTGACAGTATGTAGACTTGCAGAGTTATATCCCTAATTTATTAGGGAAATTGAAATTTTTTATCAAAGCTGAATCAACACCCTGACCCTGTAAATATAATACAACACAATATACATATTAATTTTTTTTTGACCTGTATTAAAATTTTTCTATTCTGCATCCATATTGCAAGTGCCTTGGCATATCTTTAGCACGCTGATATGGCTTTAAGCATGATCCAGGAAGCTGTAGTCCCGCAACTTGGTGGTACGAAATACGCACAAGCCGTTTCTCGTAAAGTGACCTCCATATTGGTTACGATGACAGCGCAGAGATGCTTTTTTAACGAAATCAAATCATTTTGCGTCATGATGTAGCACAGCGTTTCTCAAACTTACATGCTCAAAAGCTGAAGTATTCCTGATTTAAGGTCTAAAAAGTTTGATCAGAAAAAGTTATACAGCTTCGGGGCACTATATGTGAAACTTGAAAATCTGAAACTTACACTAAACTAAAATTGGAGCGGGCACGGTTTCAGATTCAGATAAAAAATTTAATTTTTAGTTTAAAAAAAAGTATAAAAACACCTCCCGTGATATTTCAAGATATGGCGACTGAATGAGAATAAAAAATTTTTCATCAAAAAAGTTATTCAGTTCGGAGAAAATTAAATTTTTGTGCACTGACAGAAGTGTTTAGTGTACACTACTAAGACATTAGTCATAGCTACTGTACCGTTTAGTAAAATATGGACGGACTAGATATTTAGTGGAATCGATTAAACGTCCGTTTAGTCAGCCCTACGAGATAGCGTTAAGTAGCCTCTACTGAACGACTCGTAGTACGCACTAGTCCTGTTTAGTAGATCTCACTGTACGCTTAATAAATTTTTCTAGTAAAAGAAGTGGCAAATAATAAGCACAGGGTTCTAGAAAAAACACATGATGGAAGTTTCGAATATTGTTTTATTATAAGATACTTTAATTCATATCCTCGTAAATCAAAATATACATTAATTATTATTCATTAATCTAATATTTAACAATTATACTATATTACACAGCATGTCTCAGTGTGCTGAATTCAGTCCCATCATTTGAGCATTGATTATTGCATTGATTGATTATTACATTGATTAGATTACATTGCAGAAGAGGGGCGTCACCTCTGTTTTGGCTGAAAAACTCTTTTTCGGTAACAAACTATTAGGATCTTTAATTAAACGATAAATAAAGCGATTAGCGAGGTAAAAGGTTAAAGGCAGGGATTTGACCAACATTATTTCTGTGACTAGTCTCAGGGATGATTTTGTGACAAACCCATATTTTAAACATCTTAGTAACAAAAGTAACAATAATTTTAAACTTTTACCTCGTCAGATCGCTTCATTTATCGTTTAATTCAAAATTCAAATAGTTTGTTACCGAAAAACGAAAATTTCCAGACAAAACAGAGATGACGCCCTTATTCTGCAATTGCTCTAAAACATGCAACACTGAAAATATGTAAATAATAAAATGGTACTCATCCTGGAACAATTCGATGTACTCTTCGAATTTCCAACTTTTCATAACGTCTTCCATAGTTGTAAAGATTATTTTCTAGAAAACTCACTTGTTAAAAACACAATACAGACACAGACAAACAATTTTTGCAGCGCGAGTTCTCTCAGTGTGCGGCGTGATGCACAGATCACAGATCAATGAAAATCAAGATGGAGTCGATTAGTATTCGACCCAAGCGGTAGTAGATGGTACTACATGATTTTTCCGTTTAGTAGCTCCGACTAACCAGATAGACAGAGGTTGTACTGTTCTATGTAATGGCATTTACTAAACGGAACCAAACGGCGTTTAGTATTTGACACTAAATGCATAGTATAATATACGAAACGATCGTCTACTAAACGGATATAGTACGAATGACTAAATGAGTTCTCTCAGTGTGTGATGGTGTCGCGGTGCAACAAACTGTTTATCACTTTTTTGGTTTTGAAAATAATTAAATAGGATTATTTGTGTATTAAATTAGACACTACCCGAAATAAATTATTTTTGCGAATAAAAACTAAACTAATTACATCACAAAAGCACCGTAAAAAATGATCAAATTAAAAAAAAAAGTTTTAGGTCAGGGTGAAACTGGTATTTTACTTCAAGTAAATTCAATTTTTTCATCTCAGTTGTTAAGAAACGCTTAGGAAGAGAAGTAGTACTTGTAAAACGTGCGAGAATTACAAAAATTGAAATAATACGCTTAATTGGGGGTCCAGTACAGCTAGTCATAAATTTCATAAAAATTGTTGGTCATAAAAATATCTCTGGTATTGCATGCTTTTATTGTATTATATTGTATTATTATAATAATCACAATAATTCTTCATGATTATAATCAATGATTTTATTTTTAATCATTTATGAATAATTTCTATAGTAGTTAAAACAATAAAATCATTACATTAGCAGCCTTCATACAATTACTGCAAATGATTTATAATAAGTTCAGTAACAAAAAACACACTACAAGAAAATTTGTATACTTTCTTCGTCATTTCCAAAATCAGTCGTGTGCATAGTACGGAATTATAACTCTACAAATATGTTGCAAAGTACTTAACATCTTTTAATAACACGTTTTAGCCTTTTTGATATTATTTATAAATATACGTGATATGTTTCTGATTTTCATTTGATCTTTATACAATTACTTATAAGACTGTTTTCGAGTCTTTGAGCAATTCGCACATGCAGCGTTAAACACGGTTTAAACTCCCACATAAGGTCCTTTTAAAAATGGAGGTCACTTTACGAATCTCTACGGGCCATTTGATTGGTTCACTTTTTTTTTTAGTTGTGCGTGGCGAGACCATAGCTTTTTGGATCATGGCTCATGATCCAACAAAGCATGGTCCTGCCAGAAGCAAGTAAAAAAAAGTCAACCAATCAGATTCGGCACCCTGGGGCACCCGAACTTTCTGACATCTTGGATCGAGTGCGGCAGTTGGCTTCCCCTTACATTCGCGCCAATGCAGTGAGTATGATGGGTGGCGTCGGTTCACTCCAAGTCGAACGTATTTGAGCATCGAATTGGCAGGACCATGGTTTGTTGTAGGGATGGGTAAAGCTCGGTGAGAATCGATTCCTCGATTCTGACGCACGCGTCGACTCCGCGGAATCTAAGAATCGACCGTGGGAATCGATTCTTCGATCCCGATTCCAATGTTCCCCCACTCCAAAAAGAGCGCGCAGTAAAAAATTTTTACCTGTTTTTTTTTATATAAAAGCGTACTTAAGTTGCAAATTACACCTATTATACTATAAAAACATTATAAGTTGCGAAAAGTACTACCCTAATTAGTGCTAAGTTCAAATTTTAATACTTTAATGGGTAAAAATATTCTCTATGTTCTTCTTTTAGAGATAAACATATTTATTTGATTAAAATACACTTATTGTACCCTGAAAAAATACAAGCATTAATAAATAATTAGTCTTTTAAATTTTAGATAATTTAAAAATTCTAGCTGCCTCTCCACGTTTCTAAGTCAATGGATGATAGGAAAAGCAGCATATTTAAATGCTTTCCAGAAAGCCTGTTTCTTTGTTTTGTAATAATTTGCCCTGCTTTTGAGAAAAGCCTTTCTGAGGGCACGGAAGTAGCCAGGATTGGCAGATATTCCATTGCTATCTCGTAGAGGTGAGGATAGTGAACCTTCATGCTTACCACTCCTCAAATGGATTGACAGATCGCAGAGAAACAGGAGATCTAAGATATTGACTCATCTCAATATCAGTTGCTTCGGAAATTCTGTGTTGACTTTCGTTCGGAAGCTGCTGCTCTCGAAGCATAATATGATATGACCATAAGTCATCACTATCAGCACATTCTGTTTCAGAAGATGCGCCTTGTTCCTGAAGCTCAACATCTGATGAAGATATTTTTGATTTAATCTTGTTCACTGAAATATTCACAAAATTTTCAGATAAAGATGTCCTGTTTCTGTAACAATACCCTTAAAGCGTTGAACATATTTTAGTAAGCAGAATAAACATTAATGCGACGAATTCATGTTAATACGCAGAACGAATACATTGCATCTAAATAATCGGAACAAACACATCACAAAAATATGTGTATAATCCAGTAGCCAGTAACATTTCTGTACACACGAAAAGTGCGACGAAGTAACTTTGGCTTAAAAAGTCCGCGAAAGTCCCCTGATTACGAATATCAAGGGTACTTTTTCGAAATATGGTTCAGCCATTTTTTAAACAATTTTTTTAAACAATTGATTTCTTTTTTAAGATAATTTCTTGAAGACTTATTTGGAAATTTCATGGAAAAACAAATCACTTGTGCCTCAACAAATTTTTCATGCATCGACCCGTTTTCAAGTTAGAGCGTTATAAGCAATTGAATTCGCACTAAAATTGACATATTTGCGGCTGCATATCTCGACAACTATTAGACCGAAAATTTTCTATAAAAATGTATGTCATTTTTTCAGGAAACTTTCTCCACGAGGAAAAAGGAACTTTTCTAATAGATCTGAAACTTTCGTTAATATATGTGTTAAAAATGGTCGTTGCATGAAAAATTTGTTGAGACACACAAGGTTTGTTATTATTTGCTTTTCAAATATATTTTCAGAAAATTTTTATTATAAGAAATGATTTAATTGTTTAAAAAAATGTTTAAAAAATTGTTGCACCATATCTCGAAAAAATAACCTTGATATTTCATTTGTAGACTTTTCAAGCCCAAGTTACTGCGTCGCACTTCTGGTGCATACAGAAGTGTTACTGGCTCCTGGATTAATAAGCGTAGCAAATAAATTACAGGAATCCCGCCATAAATTCTTACCGATGGCTCTCATAGCATTTGACGCATCAAGTGGACAGAAATGCATCTTTTTAAATCGGGGATCTAAGATCGTGGCCATTGAGTGCGTTTTGGATTTCTCCAATTTAGCAAATCTTCTGTCGATTTCCGCTAATAAATCGGTCTTCAGGTTAAAAGTAACCGGATGAACGGACTCATATGTAGATATGGCCTGGAAAAAATAAAAACTGATAACACAATCTTGAATTGTTGTAATTCGCATCCTGGAAATTCAACATGATAGAAGTATCACTTACTTTGCGGAGAAGCGCTGTCAGTGGAATACATTTACTCAATGTCACCGATTTTTCTGAGCATATTTCTAGAGTCGCTTGCCAAGCAGGTTTCAGAAGATCACGAACTTCTCTGGCAATTTCCTCTTCATCTTGCGTGATCATTTAGGGTGGCTTTTTCTTACTGTATTTCTCCGTAGAAACTTTGGTCAACACTCGTCCGATGAATTCACACAGGTGGAGGAATCGCTGCAGCATCTCATATAGAGAATTCCATCTAGTTCTCACTTCTTGAATGAGTTTCAAACATTCAGATTCTAGCTTCTTCCACTCTTTCATCTGTAATTGTTTCAATTCTTCAGTGGCTCTCTCGCTTCTTCTGAAAAAAACAACGATTTTTTGTATCGTTTTTTTAAATGGCTGAATTGCAGGAGCAGAATCGTCAGCGTCGTCATCATGGAACTCATCATCATCGCTGTCTTCAGTATCTGGCAATGGTTCAGGATCATTGACTTTGCTGGACTTATAGAGACCAAGGACATTTGTCACAGCAATATTCAAATTATGTGCTAAACAGACAATATGCTTGCTTGAGCCAAACACATTCCTACAAGCACCCACAATATTTGCCCCATTGTCTGTAATCACAGCTTTGACATTTTCTAAGTTCAAGCCCCATTCTAAACAAAGTTCCGTCAGAATTATAGACAAATTATCTATAGTCTTCCTTTGCCACATCGAATTGGCCTCAATGATGGCCGATTTCATTTCAATCCCTGCAAAATTAATAAATAAATTATTTATAATAATTTATGTGGCAATTGATGGAGTGAGTTGTTAGCTTTCGGGTTCAAAAATAATAAATTCAATTATATAGAATAAACGTACCATCCAGATAGTGTACTGTCAGTCCAATATAACTCTTAGTCGTCATAGACTCTGTCCAAAGATCAGTGATCAAGACCATATTCTTTTTTGAGGCGAGAAGAGTTTTCATTTGGATCTGCAAAATACCATATCTCTTTTCCTTCATGCTAGTGAGTGTTTTCTCACAAGGCGGGTGATATAGGGGCTGCAGAACTTTGACAAATTCTGTAAAGCCCTTCCATTCCGTCAATGACAGAGGTAGTTTGTTAATTGCCGTCATGTATGGAAGCGTGTCCGTGACCTCCGCATGACGCCGGCCTCCATCTGAAATATAATCACAAAAAATTTAGAATATATATTTCATTGAACAATAAATTTATTAATATTATAAATATAAAAGGTTAATTAATGAATAGAATTAAAAAGTATACCACAACTTACGAGAGAAGGAAGTCAATTTCTCCAAGCAAGTGTTCATGGCTCCATGAGTTCTAGGGTTGGTAACATTCATTGACTCTACAGTAGATGAATTCATTACCTGAGAGATGTCATTTGTTAATAGCATATTCTTGTTTCCGATAATACAAAAGATAAGGTTAAAGATCATATTATGGAGCTGCCATTTATAAGGTGTTCCATAATATGGCCCTTTACCTTATTTAGTGAGTACATTGAAATTGGAAGCTTAAATGTGTATAAAATTACACATAACCTCAAAACTGAACAATCTTATTTGTTATAAAAATGAAAAAAATGATCAGAATAAAAGAAGTATTCTTTTATTGTGATCATTTTTCAAATAAAAATTTTGTTTACAAATTAAATTATTACAAAACCAATATTGTTTTGTATAAATTTAATTTCTAAACCAAATTTATGACCTATAATTCAATGATGAACTTGCAGGAATAAAATTCCAAAAAGTTCAAGGCATAGAAGAAATATAATACAATTTTGAGGTTATGCTTATGTCTGGATAAAATTATGAAGCTTTTAAACGTTTTAACATATAATCCAATTTTGAGGTTATGTTTGCTCTTGGATCATATGTAATTTTAATCATATAATATGATAAGAATATGAAGAATAAGGACAGAAATTAAGAATTACGAACTCACCTCACGAGAAGTCGAAGCAATTGGCTCTTTAATAGAAGAAATTTTCCGTTTTTTGGAGCCTTTAGAGCTGCTGCATAGCTCAATTTGATGAGCTGTTTTTAAGTGCTTCTGCATGGAAGAAGTACTATTGCAGAAACTCAATTCAACTTGACACTTTAAACACCGAACTTTTTTGTTTATTTTCGTGAAATATACCCACACTTCACTCGGAGGAGCCATCCCGAAACACACTAGTAAACTACAAAAAATTTTCTCCCTCGATAACACATTTAGTGAAACTCAAACGACGCGTCGGACAGCAGATGAGAGCAAAGTAGGGGGTCTGGGACTCCAATGCCGTGAAAGTATACGAATTCGAACTTATCTTCCGGACCTCTCTTTTTACTCTGAATTGTTACAAAAAGAGGTCCGTTCGGATTCGAAGACATACACGGCATCGGAGTCCCACTGCTAAGCACGCGCACGACGCATGTTGATGAAGATAGTGGCACACCTATCCGACGACCTATTTGAAAAGTGAGAAAGTCGACACGAAGGCATGAAAACCACCCAACGGAAGACACCTCCAATGAAATAATCGAAATATGTCAATGACCAATCACAAAGAACCTTTAGGAAAGTAAAAATTTATTTCCTCTTAGCTGTGCAATCAGAATCGATGTCGATTCCGACGAAGAGTCGATTCCCTAGAATCAAGAATCGATTCCAAAGAATCGAAGAATTGACACCAAGGAATCGATTCTTCGAAGGAATCGGAATCGACTTGGCCATCCCTAGTTTGTTGCATCATGATCATGGCTTTAAAGTTACGAATCAGTGATAGCTTCGCACCTCCGAGAGCACGATCACAAGAACAGTTACTTTAACCGAATATTTTGGGTACAGTCGTTGAAGTTCCCTTTCGAGGTCTTTACACGATTGACTCTATCTCCCTCGGAGTGTTCGGCAGGGCAAGGTCGCGGCCAACACCGTAAGAGCGACAACGATGGTTATAAAACACTCTTAGGGCCGCATTATGTCTGCAGAGATACGTAGTTCCAGCGTGGGTAGGATACCCAGATAGTATGTGTTCTAGGTACTCAGCGTGTGCATGACACGCTTTGCACCTATCGCTAAAAACTTCTTGACATAAAATGCTGTCACGGTATACTAAGGTGCAAATTACAACGTACTAGCATGCAAAAATAAAACCCTCTGTATCTGAATTTAGCTATGTTGATTTAAGAAAAGCAGAAGTTTGCTCTTTTGGCAAGGACTGTTCTTCTACATTTCTTTAAAAGTTTCCGTGCGTTTTCTCGTCAAGTAGCTCTTTGTAGAATTTTGAAACCTCTGCTTTCTTTGCTTCGGCTTTTAGAAAAAAAGCATCTAGATGGAGCAATGCACTTTGCTCACATCCTCACATCGGATGTTAAAATTCAGGCCAAGCATGGGGGCTTCTTCCTTCGAATAAACATTTTCCGCGGCTTTGTAAAGGAACGCTCCTTTGCAAATCGTCTCGTGGTTCCAGATTATTGTTAGGAGAGGATAAAAAATGTTAAGTTTATTCCAAAAAGCAAAATTTTCGGGAAGTGCTGTTTAAAGTGTCGTATGAAGCAGCTCAAAAAAAAAAAACTGTCGGAGTGGCAAGAAATATACGGAAAGTTGATACTACTGAACGACAACGCGAGTCCCCATGTTGCAAACTCGGTCAAAAATTACATCACGGACCATTGTTTCACGAAACGCGGCAATGGCATCTCCAGCGACACCTTTTAGAAAAGGGTGGTAACTTATTCCCATACCCAATACTTTCTTCTCATGGACATAGGAAGCATGGGACTATAGGCATGCCATCGTAACTTGGCCGAGCGGGGTTGAATCCACGGGAGGGGGAAGAATTCCATGAGTGGGGAGAGCGGGGCATCAAAAATGGCGGATCTCCCCCCTCATTGCATCAACTCCGCAATGGCATGTCTAGTCCCGTGTTTCCTATGTCCATTTTCCTCTTCCTCAGAAGTGATGGGTTGGCATTCTTCCTCAGGTTTTATGCGGGTATTGCACAGATCCTTGAAGCTATTTGTGCTGTTTAAGTCTTCTTCTAGTTAATCCAGTTGATGCTGAACTTCGTAGACTCTTCTCCAAAATGCTTCGACCTCCTCTGGTTTGGGTGGATGGTCGACAGTAACTGGAGGTTCTTGGAAGAGTCGAGGTGGGTCAGATAAATACTGTTGGTTTACTGATTACTCTGACCCGCCCTTCTTTTCCCTCTAGACTTCTTCTAGGATAAATATGAGCTGAGCTTCGAGAAATTTGACAGATGGAAAAAATAAAACAGAAGACTGTTCGGTTAGTAATGATCATCATTATCAAAAAGTATTCACTTCGTTGGACGATCTTGCACCATTTCGGTAAAGGGCTATCGAATGCTCACTTTTCAGGGGACTCTATAGGCTCATAACATTTGGTAGTTTCGAATAAAATATGTTTTCGTCACTAGTAGGGTTACACACGTCTTTATGCGGGAAATTTAATGTTCACAGGGAGACGAAGAAAATCATGGCCTGTGAACAATGACCTCCCCCGCGGCAAAGACGTGCGTATAACCATACTTGTGATGTAATATACTATTAACCAATATAAAATTTAAAGTTTTCAAAAATGTAATACTTTATTCATCATCATAACAAGACATATAATTTTAATTGTTTATTGTGCAATATTTTAATAAGCAGATACAAAAGAATCTAATTATAACAGTCAAAACATTTTTAAACAATTAAGGAACATGTTTAAGCTCTAAACAAATGGTATTTTCTAAGAGATAGAATAAATAAATAATCATTCATTATTATGAAATTATGCTTTGTTTTGCAAGTCTTTCTTAATTTGAACCCTTTCATAAAATTTTAAATGTTTAAAAAAATTATTTTCAAAGATAAACTTTGTTGTATTTTCCAAATTAGAAAACATAGACTAGTGCTTTTTTCAAAATAACGTTGCAGATTATTTGTGGGTATTAAATGAAGGCGGTGGAAAAATCCTTTAGTGAACTATTATTTTCTTAAATGAAAACTTAACATGCTGATGTCACAGAAATTTAAAAATATACATAAGAATTATTTACCAAGTAGAATATCAAGAATGATTAACCAAAGAAAAATGAATATTTACCTGAAATTTTTACCTTAATACAATTTTTTGTTGATACCTTCAATTTAAATCAAAATTACGTACCGTATTAGCTCTTCTGATTTTATGATTGGTTACAGAGTCGATGCATGTGGAACTCATTAATTGAGGACGCAAAACGAAGAAAACTTTACATCGACGTCGACTGCAAAGCAGATTTTTCTACATTAAAAGAGTACGTGATCAGGTCTTAAGTTTGGTATCAATTGTTTAAATAATAAGATTAGAACATACTAGCATAAGAAAAGAAGGTTTTAAAATCTGCCGAGAAGTATCGACAACGATACTTCATATTTACTTCAGAAGTAAAAAACGTTATTATATGTGTAGATTTTTTTTAATTTATTAAGAATCTTAATTAATAACAAAAAAATGTTTTTTTTACATTATATATTCTCATTGAAATCAATATTAGTAAAATATCTTCACAGAAACACGTTTTTTACTCATGTAGAAGAATTAAAACTTGAAAAGGCAGAAGACATACTATATATAATGACATTGTACTCCAACTATCTCATTTTTTGTAAATAAGCCAGCAAGCGAATTGTGTGAATTGTTAATTCACAATAAGTCAAAGACTAAAATGGTTTTAATTTTAATCTAATTAATAATAAAATCATATGAAATGAAAAAAATGTATAATACATTCAACTGCCGAGTCTGGGCAGCCCAGAATCCGATGCGGTTTTTCATGTCAACACCGGAATGTGCAGGCTCGAAGTTCTTTACGAAGACTTTTATATCCTAGCATTTTTTCTAGCAATTACAAAAAATGAACGAGACAAATAATAAAAATAAATAAAATGTAAATATTCTCTTAAGGAAATAAGGGGTCGCCTATAAATGACGTTCGCAGTCGGACTTGGGGGGGGGGGGGGGGGGGGGGGGGGGGGGGGGGGGGGCGGCAAAATCGGACGAAAATGGACAAGAAGGCGGGGGTTCAATCCATTTTCGGACCTCCACTTTTTCCAATTCAATCATTTTCATGTAATGAGGCATATTTCTTAAAATTTCTATACCTGATGATATGTAGGCGATTTCAAATTGTCCCGCGGTGATTCAGGCGATTGCAACGCCATCCAGCGATTCCGGGGAAGACGATTTCGTATTACCAATTGGTGATGATGAAAAAAAGTAATATGAAAAAAGAGGGGGAGTGTCCCTGCGTTTAGGACGTCCTTTAAGAGGGTTGGTCTGGAAATCGGACAAGCAGGAGGGGGGGAGTCTAAAATTCCAGAAATTTAGCGGACGTCTTTTATGGATGGCCCCTAATATCAACATGATGTTATGTATCATTCTTATGCTGAATTTTAAAAGTTTAAAGCTAGTCAGCTTGTTAAAATGATTTTTATTTATTGCTAAATTCAGTATTAATCTTCGATTGCATACGTTTTTAAGAACATACTTTAAAGGCTGCTGGCCCCTTTGGCATTTCAAATTCGAAATTTTTCCTGAAAAATCTGGCCGAAATAGTCGACCTGAAGCCCCTTTTTAGATAAACTAATATAATAAAGTGGCCTCTAATCCAGCATTCTTAGCAGATTTAATTAATTTTTTGTTTTTGAACTCGAAGTCGTTGGATTTGTTAACACCTTCGTTGGCAGAGATAAATCGACAAAAAGTCCCGAAAATGCCAGAAAATTTTTTATCTTGAAAATTTATACCCTGAAGTTTTTGAGGGTGTTGATTACGAATCTGAACTTAGTATCAGGAGCAATTGGGCAACTTAAGCTTTGAGGGGGAGTCCGTGGACGAGATATTGGGAGGATCTACAAGATAAAGTGAAAGGTCGTGTGCAAAAGAAGGTATTTAGGAAAAAGAAGAAAGGAATGGTAATGCCGTAGTGGGTTACGGAATATAAAATGACGAAGAGAAAGGTGAAAAAGAAGTACAGGAAGTGGAAGGAAGGAACCGCGAAAAGGGAGGAGTACGTAGAAATCAGGAAGGAGTTTAGGGCGATGTGTAAGAAGAAAGAGCAGAAAAAAGAAAAGGAGCTGGAAGAGAAGTTGAGAAGTGTTAAGACAGAAGGGGACGTGTGGAAGGTAATTAATAGGTTTAGGAAACGTATGGTGGGGATAAGTGAGAAGATAGGGAGCGACGAATGGAGAAAATTTTTTAAGGATTCATTTCAGGGGTCAGATACTCGAAAGAGAGATGAGGGGATTAGAAGAAACAGCGAGTTAGATGAAGAGGAGCTGAACGACGAGGATATGGAGAAGCAGATAGGGAAGTTGAAAAAATCGAAGGCAGCAGGGATCGACGGTGTAGAGAACGAAGCGTGGCTGTTTGGCACACAAGAGGTAAGGCACTAAGGCTGAAGGGAGTAGTGAAAAAAGTGTGGAGGGGGGGGGGTTCCCAAGAGGGTGGAGAGAGGGGTTGATCGTACCACTGTATAAGAAAGGGGATAGCGAGAGGCAGGAAAATTATAGAGGAATTACGCTCATGAATACTGTGTACAAAATATACGCGATGGTGTTAGTAGATAGGCTGCGAAAGGATTTTGAGGGAAAAGGAATATTTCCGGAGACGCAGGCGGGCTTTAGAGAGAGAAAAGGAGCACTATTGACAATATTTACGTCTTGCAACACGTGGTGCGTAGAGAATTTACCAAAAAGGGTGCCAAAGTGTACTCGTTTTTTGTAGATGTGAAGAGCGCGTTCCCGTCAGTGGATAGGGGGAGGTTGTGGGAGGCAATGGAGGAGAGAGGAGTGTGTAAATATGAGGAGAAATTTTTGGAAGAGGGGGGAAGTAAATTGGTTAGGGAGTGTTGGTGGAAGAAGGAGAACAGACGTAGTAGTGCAATGATGGAGGTGGAAAGGGAAAGGTATTTTAGAACGAATGGATTGCAGATGGATGAAGGTAGCAGAATGCACGAGGAAGGAAGGTATATGAGTTGGTTCAAAAGAATTGCATGGAGAAAGAGAGGGATGGAGGAGGGGAGAGAATAAGAGAGTCAAGGTATAACGGAAACTATTTGTGGATAATGCCAAGGGAGAGGGCGCAATATTTGTGTAAGAAAGGAGAGCAAGGAAGTCAGGAACTTATAGCGAGAATGAGGTGCGGGTGCATGGAGAAGTACATATAATAGGTTCTGGCTTTCTAGAGAAAAGTGAATGTGTGAATTGTGCGGGAAGGGAGATGCAAAATTGGAGAATTGGCTGGAGGAATGTGAAGAGGTGGAATAGTATGGGAGGTATTGTTGCATGAAAGGAGTGACAAAAGGGCAGTAGCATGGGTGAAGGGGGTATTGAGCAAGATAGAGAAGAAGAGAAGGAAGGAGGAAGAGGAATAGAGAAGGAAAGATTGTAAATAGGAGAGGAAGTAGATGTAAGATAAATGTAAAAATTTTAAATAGTAGTTAAGTATTAGGTGTTAGCCGCGGAGACTGAGGCTGGTAATGCGAGGCATAGCGACAAAAGAGCGAAATGCGTGCGAGGCGAGGCGCAGCAAGGAAGTTTAGGCTATAGGAGCGAGCGGATTAGTTATTGTTTCCTTGTTTTTATAAATTTTTTTATTTTTAATGTTGTTCTTACGATTAAATAAAAACTACTGCGCATCTGCATAGGGTCTAATACAGGAACCTATATAGGATCCTATATAGGAACTTATGTCCTCTTTCGTCTTTTCTGTGCTTTTTCCAAATTGTTAATTTTTTAATTTGTACATTCTCATTATAGAAGGTATTAGATTTGTGTAAAATTTGCCCCCCCCCCCCCCAGTTTTTGTCAAATGTCCACATTTTGAGACCCCCTGAATCCGAAAACCAGGTTTTTACGAATGTGTCTGTATGTCTGTCTGTCTTTGAACATGATAACTTTTGAAAAAAATAATCTATTAGATTGCCATTCGGTAGACTCGTTTATTGTCCTAAAGTAAAGGTTTAGTTCGTTATACAGTCATTTTGAATGAAAATTCAAAAAGTGAGCACATTTTGAATATTTTTGAGACAATTTTTTTTTTAATTCAAAAATTCTCTGTATGGTTATTCATAGAATTCAAAACATTTAACAATTTATTCTAATGACTTTTTTTGTTGAAAATTCAGAATTTGATCGTACAAAAAATTTTTGAAACCACATTTTTTCAAGATGTAAAAATTCTATGCATGGTTGTTCATAGTACTTCAAAACTTAAACCATTCCTCTTTTTGACTTTTTTTTATAAAAAGAAAATTATCAGAGTTAGAGCATTTTCAAAATCAAAAAAAATAAATAAAATAAAATGAAAATTTTAATCCAAAAAACGCATGATATTAAAAAAAGTCAAGAGAAGAAAAACTTTCTTTTTGAAAGCCCTACAGGACTATGATAACAACTTTTTTAATTTGGTCGAGAAGTTGAACACTCCAAATTTGATCGTACCAAAAATAATGAAAAATCCAAAGATTCCATTTTTTGGTCAAACTATACAAGATATGTAAAAAATTAAAAAGCTTAAATTGCGCGCCCTGGAAAGAACTACAAATTAAGAATGAATCACTTTTCGATATAAGCTACGAGAAAAAATGAGACAAAACTTGTTCATCCAAAAAAGAGCTATAATTTTTGATAGGACAGTTAGTTTTTGCTTTAGTCCTGAAAAATAACATTCTAAATAAAAATATTAAATTTGTTTGAAAAAACGACACAAGGTATGAACTTAAATTACCAGAAAAAAGTTGTTCGACTAAAAAAATTGATAAATTTATTATTAATTATTTTTCGATAGGACGAGTAGATTTTCTTTTAATCGTAAAACATAAGATTAAAAATTAAAAAATTAACTTTTTGGAAAAAGCACAGAAAAGACGAAAGAGGACATAGGCTCCTATATAGGACCCTATATAGGTTCCTGTATTAGACCCTATGCAGATGCGCAGTAGTTTTTGTTTATTCTTAAAAAACAACATTAAAAATAAAAAATTATAAAAACGAGGAAATTAGCATTAGTATGATTCGATTTTTATGCATATTATGAATTGTAATAATATACATTTATTGAAATGATACATATTTCAGAGCAGCCTAGAATACAATTTAAAGCAAAATAAGAAACAAATACAAAAATAATCGTGATAAATACAATTAGCTTTTTATTTTGCAATTTTTTAATAAGTAAGCCCTGGCAGAGTTACATGAAAAATGTATTATAATTGATATAAAAGTGTTGTGTATAATGTAGAAATGTTGACAGGTTGGACAAAATCGAGTGCGAAGCACGAGATACGTGATGAGAATGTGTTCGTGAAAGCCAAAAGAGCTTTGACAAAAGAGAGTTAAAAATCACAAAATTACAGATGTCGGTC
This sequence comes from Belonocnema kinseyi, assembly GCF_010883055.1. Taxonomy (NCBI): domain Eukaryota; kingdom Metazoa; phylum Arthropoda; class Insecta; order Hymenoptera; family Cynipidae; genus Belonocnema; species Belonocnema kinseyi. Next base: position 52,490,384 of record NC_046659.1, on the reverse strand, counting down.
CGTTCACCTTTGATTTTAAAAGGTCCGTGCCCGAATGCGGAAGAAATGCAAAGACTAAGCGCGGAGTGCGATTGCCCTCAGTCGCGTGCCGTAGGAGCGCTCAAACGATTAGTACAACAAACGATTAGTACAACATCAAGCGCGAAGCTTGAGAACCAACAGTCGCGCGCCCTAGGCGCGCTCAAACTTGCAAACTAAGCGAGCTGCGCGCATAGCGCGATGAGAATGTGCTAGCGTGGCGGGCAGATTTTTAATTTTATGTTTCACGATTAAAAGAAAATCTTCTCGTCCTATCGAAAAATAATTAATAATAAATTTATCGATCTTTTTAGGCGAACAACTTTTGTCTGGCAATTTAAGTTCATACCTTGTTTGTTTTTTATTTTGTTTATTTGTTTTTTTATTTGTTTTTTTAAACGAATTTAATATTTTTATTTAGAATGTTATTTTTTACGACTAAAGCAAAAACTAACTGTCCTAACAAAAATTATAGCTCTTTTTTGGATGAACGAGTTTTGTCTCATTTTTTCTCGTAGCTTATATCGAAAAGTGATTTATTCTTAATTTGTCGTTCTTTTCAGGGCACGCAATTCGAGCTTTTTCATTTTTTTCGTATCTTGCGTAGCTTGACCAAAAAATGGAATTTTTTAATTTTTCATAATTTTTGGTACGACCAAATTTGGAATTTTTAACTTTTCGGCCAAATTAAAAAAAGTTGTTATCATAGTCCTGTAGGGCTTTCAAAAAGCAAAGTTTTTCTTTTTTTGACTTTTTTTATATCATGCGTTTTTTGGCTTAAAATTTTCATTTTATTTATTTATTTATTTATTTTTTTTTTGAATTTTGAAAATGCTCTAATTTTGATAATTTTCTATTTATAAAAAAAGTCAAAAGGATCAATTGTTTAAGTTTTGAAGTACTATGAAGAACCGTGCATAGAATTTTTACATCTTGGAAAAATGTGGTTTCAAAAAATTTTTGTACAATCAAATTTTGAATTTTCAACTTTTTGACCAAATTGAAAAAGTTGTTATCATAATCTTATAGGGCTTTCAAAAAGCAACGTTTTTCTTCTCCAGACTTTTTTTCGTATCATGCGTTCTTTGGCTTAAATTGTTCATTTTAGTTTGTTTCTCTGGTTTTTAAAAATGCTATAACTCTAGTCAGTTTTGATTTTTCAAAAAAAGTCATTAGGATAAATTGTTGGATTTTTTAAATTCTATGAATAACCGTACAGAGAATTTTTGAGTGTTTAAAAAAGTTGTCTCAAAAATATTCAAAATGTGCCCACTTTTTGAATTTTCATCCAAAATGGCTAGCTAACGAACGTGACCTTTAGTTTATGACACTAAACGAGTGTACCAAAGGGCAATCTAATAGATTAATTTTTTCAAAAGTTATCATGTTCACAGACAGAAAGGCATACAGATACATTCGTAAAAAGCTGATTTTCGGATTCAGGGGCTCTCAAAACGTGGACATTTGACAAAAACTGGGGGGGGGGGTCACATTTTACACAAATCTAATACCTTCTCTGATGAGAATGTAAAAATTATATAATTGTAATACATATAGGTTACAAAAAGAAACTTTTATCATACAAAATATATCAGATATTCAATCACCTCACTCTAAAATAAATAACTAACTTTTCTTACAAAATAAAGAAAAATAAAAAATAAATATTTACGTCAATTAATATTGTAAAAAAAACTAGTCAGCTAATAAGTAATTATAATTATCTCATAACGTAAAAACCATTAAGGAATTATTTTCAGTGAATCATTTAACTGATTTTTAGTCTACATTTGTCTGAAAATTTGAGCTATTTACAACATTTTAAACTATTACAGGAAAAATTAAAATATATTTGCACATAATTTAGAAATCAGAATTCAGATGCTTATTTCACATCGCAAAACTTTACAAAAATAAGGTAATTGGAAAGGAGGTATTTTAAACATTCACAAACTTTTATTATACAAATTATGGCCAATATTCAATTACATAAACTTAAAGTTAATAACCAATTTATGTAACTTAATCAAAAGAAATTACAATTCAATCTTTATGTAATTTAATACAGTAGACTCTACGACACTTCTCGCTATGACACTTCTTGTTTACCGATTTCTCCTTCGTTCGCTTGCCCTCACTCCTTGTCGCATCTCACGCAAAACTTACGCGGCCGACTGCGCCTACTATGCCGAACACGACTTGAAGCAGGAGAGAGGGTTATCTGATACTTCCTGTTCGCTCCCCCTACACCCCCGTAAACAAGAAGTGTCGTAGAGTCTACTGTATTGTGAAAAAATCAGCTGAAAATCATCACACTATAATTTTCATTTAGACATTGAAATCATTTTTGTTCTAAATTTGTATTTTTTATTTTTACTTTTATTTCTGAAAATTTGATTTATTAGTAACCCTCTATACTAATTTCAGAAAAAATTAAAACACATTTACATATAAATTCAAAAATTGAATGCAGGTATCCATTTCATAACATCAGACTCTTTTGAAAAATTATGTAATTGAAATAGGGGTGTTTTAGTATAAACTTTTATTGTGCAATTTATACCCAATATTCAATTATATAACCTTCGAATAAATAATAAATTTGTGTTACCTGCAATTTTAGGAAATTTTTTAATCTTTATTAAATTTAATATTTTGAAAAAATTAATCATCTGATAATTAATTATTTCACAATATGAGAAGCATTAAACTATAATTTTCACTGAAGCATGCAAATAATTTTTACTTCACATCTTTTTACATTCTCATCATTTATGATTGAGAAAGTATTAGAGTTGTCGGAAATTTGAAATCACACTTTTTCAACGGATCTCCACGTTTCGAGACCTCCTGAATCCGAAAATCAGGTTTTCACGATGGCGTCTGTCTGTCTGTCCGTCCGTCCGTAAACATGATAACTCTCGAAAAAATGAACGAATCAAATCCATCTTTGGCACACTTTTTCTAGGTCCTAAAATAAAGGACGAGTTCATTAACCAGGCATTTTTGATAAAAATTCAAAAAGTGAGCGCATTTTGAAAATTTTTGAGACCACTTTTCTGAATTTGAAAATTCTATGCACGGATATTTATTATGCAAGGATAATTTGAAGCCGAAAAACGCACGATATGAAAAAAAGTCAAGAGAAGAAAAACATTTCTTTTTGAAATCCCTACAAGATTATCATAACCAATTTTTGGATTTTCTTCAAAAATCGAAAATTCAAATTTTGATTGCACAAAAAATAATGGAAAATAAAAAATTCTGTTTTATGGACAAACTATGTAGGATACAAAAAAAGGTAAATTAACAAAAATGGTTATCCCAAAAAAGATCTACAATTTCGTTAAGAATCACTTCTTGATAGGACGCGTACTTTTTGTTTTATTCGTGAAAAATAACGTTAAAAAAAGTAAAATAAAAAAAATGCGTGGAAAAACGGCGAAAGTTACGAGAAAAAAAATCCAACAAAACTCGTTTACAAATGTCTGTCGGAAATCGAGCGCGCAGCGCGAGTGTCACGATGAGAATGTGTACCTCAAAGCCTATAGAGCTTTGAGAAACTTAATCTTTGACTATACTTAATTAAATAGACAATTCAGAATATAAAGACGCATATAAATACTGCCATCTAAAAGAGATCTTTTCGATAAAGTTGTTTTCAAGCATTCCAAATGTAAAGAATGAATATCCGAGCGCGAAGCGCGAGATTCTACCGTCGCGCACCCTAGGCGCGCTCAAATTTGCGAGCGAAGCGAGCCGCGCGCTTAGCGCGCGATGAGAATGTGCCCGCGAGGCACTAATAACTAACTACAGAAATCATAAGTTTTTATAGAATGAATTAATAATTAGTTAATCAGTTCATAACAAAAAAAGGATTGAAGAATCATTTTAATTGAAAGATTCGAATAGTGATGCCGTCGAGCGATCTTTCCCGATATCAACACAATCCCGAGTCGATCCCAGCCTCCGGTATCGGGTTTGCATCGTGTCGGGTTTAGCTCGACTCGCCTGTGGATCGGCAAGTCGAGATATCCGCTCGGGATCGTGTTGGGTTTTCGATCCTCCTTCGGCAGATGTGCTCTTCTCACTTGAACCTAGCGGAGAGGGAAATTCTTCAATGGCTTGACGTCCTTCCTTCTCCCCTGACTCCTCCAAAGCCTGGTTAAACCGGTTATGGCGACTAGGCCAGTCAACGAAGGATTTTAAATGGAAATAATTTATGACAATGAACTTAGTTGTCAGGAAGCTTCCTCAGGGGGTTCAGTACATGGGGGGGGGGGCTCGAGCCGCCATCCTCCAATATGGCGGATGATTTCATGTTTTTAGATTTTCCTTGGAAACGGCTGTTTTTAAAACAAAAATAGTTATATAATAAAACACTCTAAATTTTCTTCTGAATAAAACAGGTTATATAAAATATTGCCATAAAGTGAATAGGTTGCCCGAAAAATTGAAAAGATTGAACATTTTTGGAATTTCATTATACTTGCATTTATGAGCGATTTCCTCAGTGAAAACGAGTGCAGTTTATTGTTTCGAGCTTGGCTGAAGGTAAGCTACCGTGCAATATCGATAATTTCGTTGTAGCTATATTAGTTATTTAATACTGAAAATTATTTTGATCATGTTCAAAGCTTAATTTGAAGAAGTTGCTTTCATTTCTCGAAGTAGGGACTTTGTCATTTACTTAAAAACCGCCTTTTTTTGAACCTGTGTCAAAACTCACGGACAATCCGAGTTAAGCCTGGGGGTGAAGTAATAACGATGTATTTACTGCAGGCCCACTTTTTTCTTCAAACGGTAGAAAACATGCACCCATCGTAAATAATCTCTACTCCTTCCATGTGCCTGGGACCCTTCGAACTGCATTTCCCAGGGCATGAAGCGACCACGCTCATGTGGCCACAGGCGACTATCGGCGTCCCTCTTCTGCCAAAGCAAATACGCGAGGGCAAGCGAGAGAGTAACGGGCTTGTTAGTACAGTCAAACACAGTTGTTTCTATTTTTGTAAGAGAACCTTTCTTCTCCCGCTAACATTTCACGCGTATTAAATGCGTTTTTTGTATCAGAGAAAAATCATATCATTACTGATTTTTGCATAAAGCATTCCAAAGGTGCTCCAATGATCATATCAAAATTCAGTAATGATCGAATCCAAATTAAGCTTACATCCAAGCTCTGAAGTGAATTTCAACCTTTTGTTCGACACGCCTCGAAAATACTTCTGACTTCACATCTATTGTTGTTTATATAGAAAGTCATTTGTAAAATAATAATTTCGAAGATAATCTAACAAGAACAGAAAATTATTAACATTCCATGAAATAATTCAGATTAATACTTCAAAGGGAAGATAATAAAGTAACCATTTTTGTGTCTCCATTCTTCTCCCGGTAACATTTCACGTCTATCAAACATGTTTTTAGTATCAGAAAAAAATCATTCCAACGGTGCTGCAATGATCGTATCAAAATTTAGTAATGATTGGATTATAAATAAGCTTATAATCAAGCTTTACAGTTAAAAAATAAATCAAACGAATTTTCAACTAGTACCATTTTCAACTTCAAATTTTATTTCAAAATCTTGTTCAATCTAGAAGTTATTTTAAATGTATGCAACTTTAAAATTACTTTTGAAATGTTTTTCAAACTTCTGAATGTCGTTTGAAATTAATAGAATTTTTCGTTCAACTTTTAGAAATTTCGCAAATTATAAAAAATCATGTTAAAATATTCTAGACTCTTTTAACAATTTTGGAAATCTTTTAAAATCTTTTTCAGGATTCTTTGTAAATAATATTCCAAAATAAAAAATGGTTTTCAATTTTCCTAGGAATCTAACGAAAATGTTTTATTCTTTTGAAGCTTTTCTTAATTTTTAAAAAGTTTCTCATTTTTTTTAAATCTGCAAAAATCGACATTTTATTTTTAATTAGGCTGTGGCTATTTGCACCGAAATTTCGGTTCGACTAGCCAAATTTTTTTGGTACAAACTTCGTTTAAATTATATGAAATCATTTCAAGTTTTCAATTAATTTTCAATCTTTTCAAAACTTCCAAACACCTATTAAAATTACTCAAATTTCGTCTAGAAATAATAAGGATCCAGTTGCTATTTAAACATCTAAATTCAAACATTTCACTTAGACACTCAACCTTTCTTTTTAAAAAAACAATCAAAATAGTAACGTTCAAAGCTCAAAAGATATTTGAAATTTTAACGATTTAAGTTTTCCCAGGTAAAACAGTTCAATTTCAAATTGTTTATTTTTAAATATTCGGTTTTGATTTATTCGGCTTGAATAAACCGTCAAATATTGATAAATATAAAATAATTATTATTGCTTGTAATAAAAAAATTTTAAATAGCATGAATTAATATTTTACACTGAGCCAATATTTTTAATTTAGTGAAAGCGTTTAGTTACAAAATACATTTTTCCGAAGTAATTTTTTAATTAAAAATAGTAAATATATAGTAATAGTAATAATAGTAATAATAATAAGCTTAATTTTAATCCAATCATTACTGAATTTTAATACGATCATTAAAGCACCTTTGGAATGCTTCATGCAAAAATCAGTAACTATATGATTTTTTTCTGATACAAAAAATGCGTTTCATAGACGTGAAATGTTAGCGGGAGAAGAATGGAGATGCAAAAATGGTTATTTTATTTTCTTCTCCTTGTGAAGTATTAATCTGAATTATTTTATGGAATGTTAATAATTTTCTGTTCTTGTTAGATTATCTTCAAAATTATTATTTTACAAATGACTTTCTATATAAACAACAGTAGATGTGAAGCCACAAGTATTTTCGAGGCGTGTCGAACAAAAGGTTTTAATTCACTTCAGAGCTTGGTTGTAAGCTTAATTTGAATCCGATCATTACTGAATTTTGATAAGATCATTGGAGCACCTTTGGAATGCTTAATGCAAAAATCAGTAATGATATGATTTTTTTCTGATACAAAAAACGCGTTTAATAGACGTGAAATGTTAGCGGGAGAAGAAAGGTTCTCTTACAAAAATAGAAGCGACAGTGCTTGACTGTACTAACAAGCCCGTTACTCTCTCGCTTGCCCTCGCGTATTTGCTTTGGTGGAAGAGGGACGCCGATAGTCGCCTGTGGCCACATGACCGTGGTCAAAGATATTATAAACGTAGATGCGGTATAGGGCGTCGGAGTGGGGATTTATATATATATATATATATATAGGACATCACATTTTCTGTCCTATCGAGGCAGTGATCCCAGATCTGAAACGAGACGTGGTCCAATCTTATGACACGTCTATGTCCGTGTGAATATGGTAGGAGACGATATAAATGCCTGAGTTGCGCGCGCAACCCATTTCTCCTGTTTTGAATTTGAAAATTCGAAGGTGCACGATTGCCGGTCGGAATACTTCGGCGGTTCTATTTATATCTCTATCTACTTTGAAATAAAATGAAGAGATTGAGATTTTAATATTTCCAAATTTCGATGCTGTGCTGGCGATTCTCATGATTTGAATACTTCGCGCGCTTCTTTAATGCGTGTATTTTGAGGTTACGTTACTTCAAGTATAAAATATAAATTATATAAATATTAATTAAATTTAATCATGATTTTTCAACCAAAATTTTAATTGCCGACCAAATAGTTTAACTTTCACTTACAGTTGAAGTACTTAGTAAAAAAATTAATTTTTTCTTATTAAGGATTCATAATTATAGTTGAAAATACAACTATTTGCCATCAAATTAAATTTTTTGTTAAAAATTTTACTTTTTTGTTAAAATTGCATCTTTGGACGTTAAAAGTCAACAATTTGATAGAAAGTTAAACTATTTGGTCGAGAATTAAAATTTTGGTTGAAAAATCATATTTTTCGGTAAAAAATTCAGCTTTTTGTAGATGATACTCTTTTGGACTTTAAAATTAAATAATTTTATTAAAAGTTCATATATTTTGTTGGAAATTGACCTTGCTTGGTAGAAATTTAATCTTTTTGGTTTGAAAATGTATCATTTTTGGTCAAAAATACAATTGTTTGGTTGAAATATGAACTGTACATCTTCTTGGGCTTAAAAGTCGATTATTTCACTAAGAGTTGAA
>NC_046659.1:52479733-52482156 GCF_010883055.1 Belonocnema kinseyi | reverse complement strand
TTTAAATCTTGATCCGCATTTGAAAGAAATTTAGGAAATTGGTGATTTTGGAATTCATCTCGTTTGGATAAAAACTCAATTATTTGATTGAAAAATTAATTACTTTGTTGAAAATGTAACTATATTGTAAAAAAGTCTTCTTTTCTATCAAAAATTCAACTACTTTGTTCAAATTTTTATTTCTTTTATTTAAAGGTTCATCTCTTTCGTTGAAAATAAATTTTTGAAACTGACAATTAATCTATACCATTTTTGGTTAAAAAATCATGTATTTTGTTAATAATTCGTCTTTCTTTGTAGAAATTAAATTGCTTTATGGAAAATTTATACTTTTTGATTAAAAATTACATTTTTCGGTTGAATTATCAACTGTAAATATTTTTTGGTTGCAAAGTCGTTTTGTTGTAAATGCAACTATATTGTTAAAAATTAAAATCATCATTTTTGGGTGAAAAATTCGATTATTCACTTAAAGTTGAACTACTTAGTAAAAGATTAATTTTTTCTTATTAAGGATTCATAATTATTGTTGAAAATTCAACTATTTGCCTTTAAATTAGGTTAAAAATTCAGCTTTTTTGTAGATAATACTCTTTTTCACTTTAAAATGAAAAAATTTATTCAAATTAAATTGACCTTTTTTAGTAGAAATTTAATCTTTTTGGTTGAAAATGTATCATTTTTGGTCAAAAATGCAATTGTTTGGTTAAAATATGAACTGTAAATCTTCTTGCGTTTAAAAGTCGATTATTTCACTAAGAGTTAAACTACTTTGTAAAAAAAATACGTTTTTTTAACAAGGTTTTATCATTATGGTTGAAAATTTAACTATTTGGTTGAAAGTTTAACACTTTGATTGAAAATTCATATTTTTCGTTTAAGAAATTTAACTTTTTGTAGATAATTCTTCTTTTTGACATTAAAATCAAATAATTTCGTTGAAAATTCTTGTATTTTGTTTAAAATTTGTCTTTTTTGTAGATCATTAATTTTCTTGGTCGAAAATTCATCTGATTGGTTAACAATTCAACAACTTTGTTGAAAATAAATTTTTGCCGTTAAAAATTATTTTTTTTATCTGAAAATGTAACTGTTCTATGATTGATTAAAAATTAATCGTATATATTGGTTAAGTTGGAAAATCGTTTTTTTATATAACATTAATCTTCTTGGTCAAAAATTCACCTTTTCCCTTGAAAATTTAACAATTTTATTGAAAATTCGTTTTTTTCCTTGTTCAATTCAATTTTTTTATCACAGCTTTTATCTGGAAATTGAACTATTCCATTTTTGGTTAAACTTTATCCTGTAAATTGTATAAGTTAAAACACCAATTATTTTTTAGAAAATTAATTTATTTGTATTCGATTATGACTTGAAATATCATTTCAGTATAAAAAATTTTTATTTTTAACCCATTCATTTGAAATTTTTTAATTAAAAAAAAAAAATTTCGTTAATCATCAGCAATATTTGACCGTTCATTAAAAACAATCCATTATAAAAAACTGTTAAAAACTATACAAATTTAAACAGAATGGTTTGAAATAGAAAGCCTTGAATTGTTAAATTTGTTATGAGCTAAATTTTAAGTTTAAGCGCTACAATTTTAATTTAAAAAAAGATTCAGAATTAATTTAAAACTTGAAATTATTTCAAGTAATTTGAAACACGATTTAGACTTTTGCAGATTTAAAAAAAAGCTTTTTGAAAATTGTACAGTATTTAAAAAGAATGACAAAAATTGTTGTGATTGCTAAGAACATTGAAAATTATTTTTTATTTTGACGAATAAATTTTAAGTGATTATTTGAAAACATTTTAAAAATTGAAAAAAAAGAATCCGGAAGATTTTAAGGAAATTTTTCTATTTTGCAGTTTTTTTAAATTTAGGAAAAAATCTAATTAACAAAATATATCAATTTTCAACCCAAAACTTTAATTTTTAACAAATTAAATTAATTTTCTATCAAATAATTGGTGTTTTAACTAATACAATGTACAGGATAAAGTTTCAAACAAAAATTGAATAGTTCAATTTCCAGATAAAAACGATTATTTTTTAATCAATCATAGAAAAGTTACATTTTCAGATAAAAAAAAAATTTAATCGAAAAAATAAATTTGTAATAAAGTTGTTAAATTCTCAACCAATAACATGAATTTTCGACCAAGAAAATTAATGATCTACAAAAAAGACAAATTTCAAACAAAATACATGAATTTTCAACCAAATTATTTCATTTTAAAGTCAATAAACCAAATTATCTACAAAAAGTTGAATTTTTTCAGCGAAAAATATGAGTTTTCAATCAGAGTTAAGGACTTCCGTTTCCGGTATGAAAGCGTAAAGTAGTGGGAATTGTGGATGCTGAGTTTTTCTGATATTGTGGTGAAATTTGAGGTGAGTGGATTGTGGAAGT
>NC_046659.1:52476478-52479633 GCF_010883055.1 Belonocnema kinseyi | reverse complement strand
ATGAGAATCGCCAGCATCGAAATCTAGAAATATTAAAATCCCAATCTCTTGATTTTATTTTAAAGCAGTTAGCAGATAGAGATATAAATAGAACCGCCGAAGTGTTCCGACCGGCAATCATGCATCTTCGAGTTTTCACATTCAGAAGAGGAGAAATGGGTTGCGCGCGCAACCCACTCATATACATTGGGATCGTCCACAAATTACGTAAGACGTTTTTCTTTTGTTTATATCGTTGTGTCCCTCTCAACTTCACAGCAATTTTATGCTCGTCTTTGTTGAAACAAAAGAAAAACGTCTCACGTAATTTGTGGACGACCCCATTGTCTCCTACTATATTTCACACGCACCAGTGATCCCAGATCTGAAACGGATGGCATCCAATACTGTGACAGGGCTATGCCCGCGTAAATATAGTAGGAGATCTCGTTTGGATAAAAACTCAATTATTTGATTAAAAAATTAATTATTTTGTTGAAAATGTAACTATTTTGTAAAAAAAGTCCCCTTTTCTATCAGAAGTTCAACTACTTTGTTAAAATTAAAAATTTTTTTATTTGAAGGTTCATCTCTTTCGTTGAAAATACATTTTTGAAACCGACAATTAATCTATACCATTTTTGGTTAAAAAATAATGTATTTTGTTAAAAGTTTGTCTTTATTTGTAGAAATTAAATTGTTTATGGAAAATTTAGACTTTTTAATTAAAAATTATAATTTTCGGTTGAATTATCAACTGTAAATATTTTTGGGTTGCAAAGTAGTTTTGTTGTAAATGCAACTATATTGTTAAAAATTAAAATCATAATTTCTGGGTGGAAAATTCGATTATTCACTTAAAGTTGAACTACTTAGTAAAAAAATGAATTCTTTCTTATTAAGGATTCATAATTATAGTTGAAAATTCAACTATTTGCCTTTAAATTGGGTTAAAAATTCAGCTTTTTTTTAGATAATACTCTTTTGACTTTAAAAGTAAATAATTTCGATGAAAGTTCATGTATTTTGTTGGAAATTAACCTTGTTTGGTAGAAATTTAATCTTTTTGGTTGAAAATGTATAATTTTTTATCAAAAATTCAATTGTTTGGTTGAAATATCAACTGTACATCTTCTTGGGTTTAAAAGTCGATTATGGTTGAAAATTTAACTATTTGATTGAAAGTTTGAATCTTTGATTGAAAACTCATATTTTTCACTTAAAAAATTTAAGTTTTTGTAGATAATTCGTCTTTTTGACTTTAAAATTAAATAATTTCGTTGAAAATTCATGTATTTTGTTTAAAATTTGTCTTTTTTGTAGATCATTAATTTAGTTGAAATAATTTTAAAATAAATTTTTTAAATTTTATTTAAGGTATTAAAAATTGAAAAATAATTGATTTTACAAGATGATTCTCAATCCGCTCAAAATTAAAGAATTAATAGATATTAGTTTATAAAAGTATTTTCAATTATGACTTCAAATATTATTTCAGTATAAAAAAATTTTATTTGTAACCCATTCAATTTGAAATTTTTTAATTAAAAAAAGAAAATTTCGTTAATTATCAGAAATATTTTACCGTCCATTTAAAACAATCCATTACAAACAACTATTAAAAACTATACAAATTTGAACAGAATGGTTCGAAATAGAAAGCATTGAATTGTTAAATTTGTAATAAGCTAAACTTTAAGTTTGAACCCTACAATTTTAATTTTAAAAAATATTCAAAATTAATTTAAAACTTAAAATGACTTCAAATAATCTTAAACACGATGTAGATTTTTAAAAAAGAATAACAAAAATTATTGTAATTGCTAAGAAAATTGAAAATGACTTTTTATTTTGAAAAATGAATTTTAAGTGAGTATTTGAAAAGATTTTAAAAATTAAAAAAAAGAATCAGGACGATTTTAAGGCAATTTTTTTATTTTGCAGTTTTTTTTAATTTTAGAAAAAAACCTCATTAACAAAATAAATCAAGTTTCTATCAAATAATTGGTGTTTTAACTACTACAATGTACAGGATAAAGTTTCAACCAAAAATGGAATAGTTCAATTTCCAGATAAAAACTGTGCTAAAAAATTGAATTAAACAAGAAAAAAAAACGAATTTTCAACCAAATTGTCCAATTTTCAAGGGAAAAGGTGAATTTTTGACCAAGAAGATTAATGTTCTATAAAAAAATATTTTTTCCAACGTAACCAATATATACGATTAATTTTAAATCTATCATATAATAGTTACATTTTCAGATGAAGATAAATAATATTTAACAGAAGAAAATTAATTTTCAACAAAGTTGTTAAATTGTCAACCAATCAGATGAATTTTCGACCAAGAAAATTAATGATCAATCAAAGAGTTAAACTTTCAACCAAATAGTTGAATTTTCAACCATAATTAAAAAACCTTGTTAAAAAAACGTATTTTTCTACAAAGTAGTTCAACTCTTAGTGAATTAATCGACTTTTAAACCCAAGAAGATGTACCAAACAAGGTCAATTTCCAACAAAATACATGAACTTTCAACGAAATTATTTAACTTTAAAGTCAAAAAGAGTATTATCTACAAAAAAACTGAATGTTTAACACAATTTAAAGGCAAGTAGTTGAATTTTCAACTATAATTATAAATCCTTAATAAGAAACAATTAATTTTTTTACTAAGTAGTTTATCTTTAAGTGAATAATCGAATTTTCCACCCAGAAATTATGATTTTAATTTTTAGCAATATAGTTGCATTTACAACAAAACAACTTGGCAACCCAAAAATATTTACAATTGACAATTCAACCGAAAATTGTAATTTATAATTAAAAAGTTTAAATTTTCCATAAAACAATTTAATGTATACAAAGAAAGACGAATTTGTAACAAAATACATGATTTTTAAACCAAAAATGGTATAGATTAATTGTCAGTTCCAAAAATGTATTTTCAACGAAAGAGATGAACCTTCAAATAAAAAAAATAAAAATTCTAACAAAGTAGTTGAACTTTTGATAGGCAAGGGAAGTTTTTTACAAAATAGTTACATTTTCAACAAAATAATTAATTTTTTAACCAAATAATCGAGTTTTTATCCAAACGAGATGAATTCCAAAATCGCCAATTTCTTTAATGTCTTTCAAATGCGGATCAAGATATAAAGAAGACTATTATAAT
>NC_046659.1:52470714-52476378 GCF_010883055.1 Belonocnema kinseyi | reverse complement strand
AAATAAAATAATAAATATAATAATATAATAATGAAATATATATAACCGTGTAGAAATTCCCCTGGTTGGCCTTAATACAACTAGGTTTCTGGTCGGATCCCAGCCGGGCTACTCCAGGCTGGGTTTCATGGACAGGAACCGGGCGGGAGCCGGTCGGGTTACATTTTTCTCTATTCACGAGGTCCGGGCCGGCCGGTTACTGGCCGGGCCAACCCTGGTTATGTCCCATGGTCAGAAGCCGGCTGGGCACTGGTCAGGTTAATGTTTTTGTAGAAATTAAACATTTTTTAAGAGCCGTGATATTACCAAAGACGTGATTATGGATGCTAGATGAATTATTATTTGGAAATTATAATTTAAAGATTTATTAGATCGGTAAAACAAAAATGAGCTGTTTCAATTCTTAAAAAAAAAACATAAAATTTTTTCGAATAATTTAACATTTTAAATTAAACTGTTATCGATTCTGCTATGTGCAACAACAGAAATAATACAATTTTTCTAAACTTCTCTATATTCAGACAATGTTTAGTCTGTACAATTTCAAATTTACCGCCATATATAGCGCCTGCTGTGTCTGTCGTCTGCAGACACTCAGTAATTTTCAGTTTCGCACCTGGAACGAGGATCGTGGAACGTCGCGTCGTCTCTTCGAAGTTCGCAAATAAAGTCGAGACTCATGGTTAAAATCAACCTTACTTCAGTGATTAGTTTGAAACCCCCACTTAGTGCGCAAATAATTATTATTTTTAATTAAAATATAGTCTGGTGTATACAGTTTTTACTTTCTTCCTTCCTAACTTTAAATCACCACGTGGCTTTAAAATTGCTATGGGATTCTATCATCAGGGAATACAATTCTACTCAATTTTCTTGCCAGAATTGGTTCACTTGATTTGAACTTTTAAGGTTCACCGTAATCTTTACGATGAGCCTTAAAAGACAAAAATATTTACCAATTTCTCGCCTGAAGTAACATTTCTTAACCGCTTTTTGGCCGGATTACTCGGCCGGTATTGAGGCCGGGATCCGACCAGTTTACCGTGATGTTTTTAGCCGGGTCCCGGCCGGATTCCCCGACCAGCGCCCGGTTTAAAGCGGGGCTATCCGCCTGGGACCCGGCCGGATCCCTGATTGGATTCCTACACGGGTATATATATATATATATATATATATATATATATGTGTGTATGTATGTATAATAGTATTAATATTTATATAATCTATATTTTATACTTGAAATAACATAACCTCAAAATATACGCATATAAACAGGCGCGCAAAGTATTCAAATCATGAGAATCGCCAGGATCGAAATCTGTAAATATTAAAATCCCAATCTCTTCATTTTATTTCAAAGCAGATAGAGATATAAATAGAACCACCGAAGTGTTCCGACCGGCAATCGTGCACCTTCGAGTTTTCAAATTCAGAAGACGAGAAATGGGTTGCGCGCGCAACTCAGTCATTTACATCGTCTGCTACTATATTCACACGGACATAGCCCTGTCATAGGATTGGGCCACATCTCGTTTCAGATCTGGGATCACTGACACGGACAAGACCTGTGATAGCATTGGAGTGCACTACTTTTCAAATCTCGGATCACTGGGGCCCAGTGGCTTAACTACTGCCAAGCTGGTCAGGTGGGTTGTCTGGGGTCCCCAAATGAATGGTTTCATAGCCTATATTTTTATGTTTTTCGGATAAATGCCCCCCCCCCTTCTGAAAAAATATCTGCGGCCCCTATTATCGTCGTTACGCCATTGCCCAGGCATATCCAGATTGGATTTGAACACCGCCACCGACCTCTACTCATTCAACTTCACGAAAGCGACAAACACAAGGAGACCAAAGTAATTTAACGAAAAATGAACATATTTTTTCGCGAAGTACACACGCCTGAACTTCCCGTGCGTGGTGCTAGTATGAACATTTGTACCAATAACGTGGTACAAATATAGCCGCCCACGAGCCAATCGTAACAATACAATAATATAACCTCAAATCAATATGTATCAAATATTATTTATAAAGTTATTGGCCATGCTATAAATAATTACATTATTATTATTACACCATTAAGCCATTTCCCTTTCGGGGTAGGCGTGGCTCACTCGGTAGGGGAAAGGGGTAGTGTGTGGAAGGGATAGAGATTTTTCAGATTGATCCAGAATTCTCGTGCTTGAGGCCCATGCTCTTCATACTTGCATTTAGTTTATTTAACATTCTTTGTAAGTCTTCGATAGACTCTGCCATAACATCCTTATCATCTGCGAAGGCTAACCCACGTACCCTTACTGTTTGGAGATCCACACCCTCTTCGTCGAAGAGAGCCATTCTTAAACACTTGTTCATAAATAATATAAATAACCATGAAGACATAACGCATCCTTGCCTAACTCCTTGAATAATATCGAAACAGTCACTCAGTTTCCCATTTATTCTTACACTCGCTTTGCTAAAGCCTCTAGTATTCCGTCTGCATTATATACCATTTCCCCCCTACTATTTCTCATGTTGACAATTTCTGTACTTTTGTTTCCTTTCATTTTTTTATAAAGTAGTTTCCTGCTTCCTTTAAAGTCGTTTTGTATTTTTTTTTTTTTTTTTTTTTTTTTTTTTTTTTTTTGATTAATTTAAAGCATGGACATAGGAAACACGGGACTAGGTATGCCATCCTAACTTGGCGAGCGGGGTTGAATTCACGGGAGAGGGGAGAATTCCATGAGTGGGGAGAGCCGCCATCTTACGATGTGCCATTTGATTATGCGCACGAGCATTTTTGCCGACAAACTGTGCATAAAAAGATTAACATGTGGGCGCTGCCATGTTTGTCGCGGGACATCAAAAGGTGGCGGACCTCCCCCATCATTGCATCACCCCCGCAATGTCATGTCTAGTCCCTTGTTTCCTATGTCCATGATTTAAAGTCATAACTTTCTGCTCAAGTGTAAATGTTGTCATACATTTTTTGAAAGTCCTACGAAACTTAAGAAATATAAGTAAGGATAACATGCACAGGAAAATAATTTCCGTGATTGAACTCGTTCTTTTATGATAAATTATTTGCATAGGTCTTTTAGTATTGTACTTACCATTTCGATATTGCACTTTCTCTTGATAAGTTATATATTTAATGTACAGAGTATATTTTATAGAGTATTTAATTGCACATGAATTGAGGTTATATTATTCTTTTCACGTGGACGTCCACATTTGTACATATTTTCAATCTAGCGCCACGCATGGCAAATTCAGACCCGTGTACTTCGCGAAAAAACCTGCTCATTTTTTGTGAAGTCAATGTACAGGACTTTGGTCTTCTTGTGTCTATTCTTCATGCTGGCAGCACTGGACCATCCCCCAAAGCCTCTGAACCACGGTCCAACCCACACAAAGCTCCACGCGTAAGTAAAAAAAAATGCAGCATTTAATTATTACTTAATATAATGCAGTATTTAATTATTACTTAACATTAATGATAAATAATTATTTCTTCATTAATTTTTAATAAATAATTTATATAGATAATAATTTAGATGCGTTATAAATTTTGTATATATTTATCACATTACATCCTAACAATTTTTTAATATAAATAATATATATGTCAATATATAAGATTATAATAGAAAAAATGAGCAAAGTGAACCGTTAACAAACATAAAACCCAAATACAGGGGGCTGGGGAGCTGTATTTTTCCGAAGAATTTTGATATTTTTGTAACTTACCGATTTTCAGTTAATATAATAATTTTCACTACAGTGTCTCAGTGGTGGCCAGCTGTCGCCCTTGCCTGCATCAAACAATAGTACGATCCCACCTAATGACATATCTACCTGCACACAGCTACATTTTCTTGTCTGTGTAGCGCAGCCATGAAAGTATACCTGGATTGTCTTCGCACTTGAAGGTTCACTATTTCGTCCCTTTTAAAAGGGAAAGTTCTTCAGTTCATGACTTATTAGTGACCGTACGAATCCAAATCGTTCCTGTTTGAATTTCATCTTCAAAGTATAAAGTTCTGTGCGTTGTGCAAAGTAAAAATCTATAGTGGAAGTGACATTTTTTGTGATTAGACTGTTTTTGTGGTTTTAGAGTATTTTGCGGTTCCAATAAAACATAAAATTTTAGTGTTAGCAGTTTTGATGTTTTCATATTTCACAATATTCTTCTAAATACTTGATTTAATACAATATAGATGTTTAGCGAAAAAATTCTAGATTTTTGAAAAACAACGCACACCCGGTAATAAGCGTTGAATAGAGAAAGATTAATATTTTCAGATTTTTTTAATTCAACGTTTATTATCGGGCAGAATTAAAATACGCATAACTACTTCCTCTAAAAACAATATATATTGATATACTGATTTGAAATGCATTTGGTCCATGAATACTTTTGAATTTGATTAACGTGACACAATTGCAATTTTACCTTCTTTTATTTGGAATGTATTTAGCTTAAAAAAAAGTCAATTGAAAATTGCATTATTTTGAACAATTCAAATATGAAGAGACAAGAAATTGAACGTTAAATTTTAAATCAAAATTTGTAACAATATTAAAGTAGTTATTTTAGGTAAACATTCATATAACTTCGATGAGTTAATTTTTTTCTACCAAATGTATTGATGATAAAAATTAGTTAACTCTCATGCTATCAGTTGGTAAGGTGTTTTTATTTTTTTCCAATAAAGTTGAAATTTATAGCAAAATATGACTATAATAATTTTCTTCAAATATTCCACTAATTTTAACCTTTTTAGTCCAGCATTGCAATATTAATTTTATCTGGTCCGCAGATTGGATTTAGCAGTATGGAAGAACTGGACGTCAACAATCTTTGTGATTTCTTGAATCTAGTAATTTAATTAGTTTCATTTGCAACAAATATTTCGCGAATAATAAATTGAATGGTGCAATGTAATATAATTCAAAAATGTTCTCTATCTTATGCGCCTTGAATAGATTTCGCTTTTTTCAAGAGACAAGATGTAGATCGTAAGGATTGATTTACCTATAGTATAATTTCCCTCATGCTGTATACGTTTAATACATTTTGGTATATTTTTCAGATAATTTGAAGGCTCTACTGGTTTTGCCTGAGATGCTGCCCACAACAAATTTCACAAAAAAGGGAATCAAAAGGGTAAAGATTTAAACATTAATTAATGATTATAAATATTACAGTTTGAAAAATGATTTTATATTTATTTTTTGTTTACACAGGCCCGAGTTGAGGAAACTATTTTAAATGGAACATCAGGTTTTGAGATTCCCAAAAAAGTTATCATATGATTTGTTAAGGTAGGAATTTTATTTTAAAATGCAAAAGTAAAAATATAGTTTAAATTTATAATTATTCACATCATTAAAACGTTTTTTTTTTATTTTCAGAGCAAAATAAATGTCGAGGAGTTCATTGAACAAGTTTCAAAAACAACTCAAGGCAGGATCCAGCCTTACATCTTATGTCTTCAATCGGAGGCTGGAGATAAATTTTTTTTAATTGCCGACAGCCTCAAAATTGCATTTACAAGTTACAGCACTGAGAATCGACTAACCTCCGAGTTTTTTTTTAATATGGAAAAATCTGAGTTTCGAGTTTTGATCAAACACTACTGTCTTCGCAAGAAAACGATATCCGAGACCAAGGCC